>NC_092205.1:24424350-24475480 GCF_043381705.1 Parasteatoda tepidariorum | reverse complement strand
ATATATAAATATTAACTGGGTCCGAATTATCTGAGCTTTTCAGAATGGCTATCAAGAATTCAAATTTGCAATTTTAAATTCACAATTCGAATTTTTTAAAATTTGAATAAAAAAATTGTTTACCTGTAAATTATTCCTCGCTCATTTAACGGTATTTTTTTCTATTCTGTCTCACTGTTCTTTTAAATTTAATATTCTGTGGCAATTGAAACCAAGAATCGTCCCATCGGTCAGTATTAGGGACGTATATAGTTATAGGAGGGAGGGTAATAGTAATAGTTAGTAATAAGGGGAGGGTAAAGAATGGATGTGGTAGCAGTTTTCACCAAGGAAATGTTAAAGCTCGTTCTATTTATTTTTTTAATTTTAGACACAATAAAATTATCGATTTTTTTTTAAAATTTTAAATTTCATTACACAAATATTGAGCAAAAAATTGTAATCTTAAAAGGGGCTCCGTATCATAAACTATACAATGTGAGGGTTCCGCAGTCTTTGTATGTATTGAAGCTAAGAAATAGGCTTTCTCTGCTGTCCTCTATAATTTAACCTTTAAAACTGCATTGCACGATTGCAAAGGTGCTTGTCGTAAGGCAGGGGAAAGAATTGACCACCAGTCTGTGCTAGTTTCAATTCTGACATACATTCCGTTTCAGCTTCGTTAGTTTGGACCTTGGCCAAGGTTTGGACACTACTGTAGTGCGTCAACCACTACAAAAATACAGTTCCAATTCAATTGAACAGTAGACATGTTAACTCGATTCTATGATGGGGTACCTTTTCATAGATAATGGTTGACATGGTCTATGTGACTCTTCCCACATTGGTGACCCGGACGTGATGTGAACACGCCTACTTTGACAGAAATTCTCACTTCGATTTGAACATGTCTAAAATGATGGATGGTCCACATTGAACTGTCCACATTGAATATTCAACATTGACTTGCTACTTGTGACCGAGCCATTATCCACCTCCTCGCGCTGTTGCCACTCAGTCTCGATCAAACACAGCGTTCACCTGCATACATTTTACTGCTAATGGCAACACAGGAGCATTCACGACCCTGGCTTTAATACAGCTCTCACGATCAGCAAAAGTACGGTGATCTTAATACAGCTCTCTCGGCTTCTCCTAAAACGGCAATGAATCAACTAGTGGTATCCGTTCATCGAATTCTATCACAGATATAATTCTGGTATGGGAGTACTGTAGTGCGTCTACGATTGTGAAATTCCAATTCCAATTCACTTAGATATAAGACAATTGAACTCGATTCTATGATGGAATACCTTTTCATAGATGAAGGTTGACATGGTCTAAGTGTCTCTTCCCACACTACTGCCATTTCGGTAAGAGGAACTATTGCAGTTTGATAATTTTATGTTTATAATTGCAATTTAAAACTTCGTCATTACATTTCTCACATTTCAAGTTTTTATTTTATTTTTGATAATTCTTTATTTATTTCTGATGATTCTGCTGTTTTCGTATTTTTCCTTTCCATGTAACGTAAATGCGGGTTAGTTCAATCAAAAAGTTCTCCACGAAGGCAAATTCTTCCCAATTATAGATCCAGGAAATCCCTTTTCTTTGGATTGGCAATTATAAGGCATATATCAAAATTATAAGGCTACGGAGTTGAACATTAGTAGTCGTAAACCTAAAATTTGGGTCGACTGTTCAACGATTGTTAAAAAATTAAAAAAAGACTTCTTTTTTAAATTTGATCTTGTTGTGTTGTTTTTCCATCATTGCCCATGTTAGCTTGATTTATCATGACTCTTACTTTATTTGCGATTATTATGAAATTAAGCCCCAGTCGATGAAGTTGATTGAGTCTAAAAGTGTGTGGACGTGGAAAATTTACATTACACCCAATTTCTCTTAGGATAAAAAAAAAAAAAAGAAAAGAAAAAAAAATCATAGTTTTTTCTTTTCTATATTTATCCCTCAGGACTAATTTTACATTTGTGCCAGGCTTATGCACAACAGTTCTATCGTCCACTGTCAAAAGTACACTAGAACAAAAAAGGACTAACTTGGCCTTACTTTGTTCTTTCAAAAGCAAATTCTTTCTCTTTTCTATTATTTTTTTAATTTTGAATATTGAGTGTTTTGAGTAAAATAACTTCTGCAACAGCTGCAGCACAATCAGTCCTATGAAAGATAAGAGCAGAACGAATTATCACCTGTCTATATCACACTTCATGGACATTCTCAAGTAAAATGTGAAGAAAAAAAAAAGATGTTCCCTTAAGATGGTATTTCTACATTTTTCACTGAATAATAGTACTTAAGATAGTAATTGAATTAGAGCAATTGCCGTACTAGAATTATTAGTTTTTTTAAAAAAAAATTCAATCCAATTTATCAATTTAATAACATGCCCTTCTATGATTTACTAAAAAAAAAAAACTTTTTCAGATATTTTAAGTACTAAGACGAGCAAATGCAGGGAAAATTTTTACGGTAGTATTTGACATTCTAAAATGGAAATGGGAATTCTGAAATGGAAGCGGGATCGAAACGGCGGAGCCTAGGACTGTGAAATCAACATTTTGGTACCAATGACCCCCAAAAAAATCAAAATAGAAGTGTATTTTCTTATTATCAAAAAGGAAAGTAATGGCAATCTAAACAATATTCGTTTGATTCACAGTAGAATTTTATAAACGAATTATGGAATTTGCGAAAGGGTTGGCGTAACTGAAATTCGTCAAGGTGCCAATTATGGAGAGCGCATGATTTAGGATTGCGTCAATTCATTGAAGAGAAAAAAAAAAATGAATTAGAAAAGAGCTGATAAAATATGGCATAACGAAAATCTAAACAGTTCTTAAATGCTATCAGAACTACCTTGAAGGTAGGTAAATATTGGGTAACATAAATATAAAAATAATATCTTCTTATAGCGATTAAACGAAAGTTATTTTTGTATGTCATTTTATCTGACGTGTTTGTTTTTACATTTCCATGGTTGAATTGATAAGATAGTATTTACTATATCAGTCATTTAATCTAGGATAGATAAAAATAAAGTTCAAGAATAATTGATAAAATAAGAGGAGGTATTTCCCAAACGTCTGTTGTACATAAACAAACGGAGTTGCTTACAGACTTAAAAGTTATCTTTTTCTCTAATCAGACAAACCAGCAACAAACATAATATAACAGACATGACATGACTGTTATCTTTGATATCTCTTGAATTTCTGAAAATATAATTCATTTTCTGACTTATCTTTTTTATTAGGAAGTTTAAGCTGTAATCTGTGATAACATTTTATTTATATTTTTTTTATTCTTAAAAAATATCTTCTCCACATTAATAAAACGGAAAGTCTGCCTATCTTAGTCAAGAACAGTCAATGAACATTTTCTCACAGATTGTTTCAATATCCCCGAGTATTTGCAATATTTTTATTTGTGTGCATTTAATTTGACGTCTGGCATATTGAAAGAAAAAACGTGTTTATTATTTGAGCAAAAAATACCAAAGATGAAAAAAAAAGTTAAAACAAAAATGCAAACTTTAGAGTAAAAAATATGCTGCAACTAATATGTGGCTAAGCACTAGCCAATAATTATCCGAAATCCAGGGTAATTCTTAGAAAGTGCAAAATCAGACCAATAATATGTGTTATATATTTTAACTCTATAATAACGCCTTTTAAATTTTAATTTAATTTTAATTAAATTTTAATTTAATTAAATTTTAATTTAATTTAATTTTAATTTAATTTTAATTTAATTTTAATTTAATTTTAATTTAATATGCGTTATAAATTTTTTGAAAGAGCCGACTCAATTCTGAGTTCACAACTTTCTATGCCATAGCCTTGTAAGTTTGAACCCTACCCAGAAGATTAGGAACTTCTGGATCAAGCTTTAGGACCAACTAGTCTTCGTGAAGGACCCTTTGTTGGAAATAACCTTGAGCAACCATGGCTCTATGTTATGAATTAGAAATTTATCAAAATTGATATTCTATTGCAATTTTGATTAAAATAATTTAGTCTAACATTGAAAGTTTAAACCACTTCTTACTTAAAATCAAATAAGAAATTGAACTGCAGCGGCCACAAAAAAGCGAAAATTTCCCTTTTCACGTTTTAAACTTTTTACTGAATTAAACCTCTGAGAGTTAGTCCCAGTTTATTTTCAAATTTTCTGATATAGACTTTTCTGCATCAATAAACCGGCTTTCCTTGTGTTATTTAAAGGGAAACTGGTGTATAACAGGAAAATCTTTGCACAATTTTACCCTAGGGCTCAACACTAAATTTCCAAAAAAATATCTTTTCGCTTCAGTTATCGATTCTAGAGTGTAGCTAATTCCCCATTATACGAATAAGTATCTTTTCTTTTAGAAGGAATTGATTACTGAAATCAAATTTGTCTTTAGTGAAAACGTATTTTTCTTCATCATACAGAAATACATAAAAAAGAATCTGTGACCAATATTTACCTCAGAAATGACCAGCAATTAGTTAGTCCAAAGGCAGAGTTATTCTTGGTCCTCATGTGAATTAAGTTATATAAATATTAGTTGGGTTAAAGCAAAGCGAATGTTTTACTAAATTATTTAAATATACGAGCAAAGTTAAAGATCTTGGATTAACATATTTATGGAATTTATGTGAAACAATTTAAATTAAATCAACTTTTTATTTATTATGACTTATTTATTATGAGAAAAAAAATGTGACTTTTAAAAACAAGAATGCTGTTATTTTATTAGTAAAAAAATTAAGAATAAAAGATTTGAAGGAGATGGGAAATTACAAATTAATGATGATGAAAATACAAAAACCTTTCAATATCTTCAAAAATACGTCGAGATAAGAAACTTTAATAGAACTTGCGTGGACGAAATTGTAACTTAGTAAAACATTCGCTTTATCTTTAAATCAACATTTTATTTATTTAAAGATAAAGCGAATGTTTTACTAAGTTACAATTTCGTCCATGCAAAGTTCGATTAAAGTTTCTTACCTCGACGTATTTTTGAAGATATTGAAAGGTTTTTGCATTTTCATCATCATTAATTTGTAATTTCCCATCTCCTTCAAATCTTTTATTCTTAATTTTTTTACTAATAAAATAACAGCTTTCTGGTTTTTAAAAGTCACATTTTTTTTCCTCATTTCTACATAAAGTAATGATAGCATAAAGTAATGTAACTCTATTATGTATGATGTTTATTATGTATACTGCTGTTTCAAAAGAAAAAAGAAAATTCATGTTGTTAAATTTTTTTTTCAAGAACAAGTTTGAGTATTTTTTTCGACGTTTCCACTTTTCATTTTTTAATATGAGATGCTATATGTAGCATATTGAAAGCTAATCAATCATCAACTTCAAGGAAAATCCATACTTTTTGCTAGTAGATTTAAAATGGAATCCTGTTTTTGTGTTGTGTAAGTTACGAGAAAAATATGAAGAGAAATCATCCTAAAAAATCATGCTCTAGCAATATTATTTTCTCATTTTCAATTAAGAGCAAATTTGAAGGGGAATTTATAAAACGGTATCAATTTATTCCACTCTCTGTTAAGGGAGATCTTCCTTTTTTGCTCATTATATCAATTTCTATTTCTTATAACTTTTTTTTCAATATTTTTGTTAATTGTTCATGCATTTTATTTTGAATATATGATATTATAGCTATTTTCTTTTCACGTTGTGAGTTTTTGCTGTAGATATATTTTAAACTGCAGATGAATTAATTCCGAGTGACATTTTTTGGAAGGAGAGAAATAACACTGTTCTACTTATGTTTTTTTCCCCACTCCGATATGATTTTTTTTCGTCTTAAAAAACTTCTTATTGTTGTTACTTATGCCACCTGCCAATCAGCAAGCCTGCTTGAAATCAAGCGAATTTTTAAGTAAGAGGGTGCATTCTAGTTCTTTCAGTAGCGTCATTTATGGCCAAGAATACGACTTCAGCCACACACACGTCATAACCTATTTTACGGGAAGGACCTGATCTTACAAAATTCATTCATTCACAAATTGCAATTTAGACCTGAGCCAGAGAACGATTATTCAGTACCCTCAGATGTATTGATTTGTCATGAAAACTTGGAGAACTTTGTGACCCCGACAGGTTTGATGTGCACCAGTCGCCATTATAAACACGGAGATTCTTCGAGCTCCTGTTCTCACGATCACGAGCCCAACATCCTACCAACCATGCTATTCTGACACTAAAAAACTTATTTTTGACAACCTTTTAATATTTTATTTTATTCATACATTGCTTGCACTTTTTCTCTTAAAAAAGAGCCAATATATTTTTTAGTTAATGATTTAAATATTATGTTTTTTTCATAAAACTGTTTGAATAAGTTTCATTCATTATTTCGCATTATAGTAACAAACAAATATAGCAGATGCTTTTAAATGTTTCTTCAAGCTTTTCACAAGCAGCAAATTTGATTTAAGAAAAGCACATTGGTACAACTTGTAGTTTTTAAAATATTGTCGATACTTGGAAATTACTGCTTAAGTGAAACATCATCTTTTATCTGTAAATTGGCATTATCTTAAAAAAAATCCTTCCTTCTATTTTCATTGTATAATACTTTTCTATATAGCTATGTTCAATGCGCGGAAAAAATGAATAAAGAAAGAAAGAACTTTTAATCTAATGTTCGGATTTTCTACTTGGACTCTATTTCAATGATCTACCCTTAAATATGTTAATTATTTTGAACAGATGATATTTCAAGTAACAAAATCAGGCATGAAAATGTGCTGCCACAGAATAAATATGATTCATTAAAGGATTCAGATTCATGGCCGTCAAAATATGCGACGGTAAACGCAATTTGGAGAACATGGCAGGTGGACGGTCGAAAGTTGGGACCTTTTATTGTTAATTTTACATCTTTCTTACGTCAGTTCTTATCAGTTAATTTTACGTCTGTTAATTTCACGTAATGTTCATTTTGCATCTTTCGCTATATTTCGAAAAATTTATTAAGGACCTAGCAATTTTTAATGATTTTTAAAGGTATGGTAATTTATACTTAAATTAATTTAATTTTATTTAATTTTAATTTGGTTATTCTAACTGTAACTTTATCTTTATTTATATTTCTTATATGTAGACGTGTCATTATCAGTATTTTCTCAGTGTACATTTGACATGTGCTTTTTTATTGCGTATCATTGAATTTTCATATTTGAATTTTTGATTGCATTTTCTTACTTAGTTTATCCATTATGGGGCCTCGGGGCACAGTCATTCTTAGATTTAAACACTAACTACAGAAAAACTTCAGTGTGTTAGCACACAGTGTGTCCCGTGAAGAAGTGCTCCTTAATAATTTTTTTAATAATCCAAATATTATTAAATGAACTAAAAAATTTTTGCTCAACGATAAATATTGTATTATAATTATAGTTTTGGTTTTTTTTTGTTGTTTAACATGAGTAGTAACCATGCAAGGTCTAAGATATGCGAATTAAAACTGTTATCAATAATTGATATCTTAGAAAAAAAAATGATAACAAGCAAAGCATATTGTAATCATAAAATAAGGAACTAATAGTCGGGAGCTCAACTGTATATTCATGGATAACCATAGATTGATAAAGAAAGGGAGTTTCATTTTGTGTATCTTGTAATTTAAAATTATTGCATGTGTATTGGAACTTATCCTTTAGTTTCATGCTTCTTAACTATGCAATTAAAGAATTAAAATCAATAATTTTGAACTTAAAAAAGGAGCTTCTTTAATGACAAACAAATCTTCGAAAAATTAAAGACAGATTATTAAGTACATGTTTCAATTCTATTAACTTCAATTTCATTAAAGCCAGTGGAAAATAATTGTTACTATCCATTGTAGAAACAGAAACCGTTATCGTATACGTATAGGTAATCGTTTTAAACTTCACTATTTTAAAATGAGGCGGAAAAAAAAGTAACAGTAAATGAAAAATTATATAGAATGTCACGATTTCTTATAAGTATATTCTAGGTTTCAATGTAAATTATGAATTTTCTCTCGGGAATTAATTCGGAAAAAAGGGAAAAAGAAGAAGAAGAAAAAAAAAGGGACATTCAGAATATTTCTTCAAAGCGATTATAGATGGCGTTGCATAATCAGGTTTGAAAACTCATTTTGGAATTTAATCTACAATTAGTAAGAAATTTGTTGTGATTTTCAGTAAAAATAAGTCTAGAAATATTTTTAAAAAAAATGAATAATTTCTTAAGACAATAATAAATAAATAAATGGTCAAATAACTTTCTAAACTTAATAAATAAATAAAATGCATGTTTATATAAATTCTTTGATGATAAAGTAAAAAAGGAGGACTGCAAAAACTGCCTAATTTGTCGGGAAATTGTTTATGTCCATTATAATAACTAGAGATAAATAATTTAAATTAGATTGCTGTTATTTAATGTATTTTAATGTGCTTTAAACTTTATTTTTTTTGTCAATTATGTTAATAAATATTTTTTGTATGAAATGAAATTATTAAAATTTTTAAAAAAAATACTTATAGCTTCAAGAAGACATCATACAACACTAACAATTAATGCAATACTAAACTAGTTTAGGAAAAGTATGATATTATATTAGTTACGTTTCTCTTTTAATGCTCATCCTGCACATATGTTAAACACGTATATTTATCGGCAGACCTGGTATAATTTTAAGAGTTAAAATGTACACATTTTTTCTTAAATAACACATTTCCTTTATGTAAATCATGGTTTTCTTTCAAAGAAGATACATAAGGCTCTCAAAAAAGATAAACTTTTTAAAAACTAAATAAATTAAAAATAATACGATGTTAAGGAAGGGTTTTTCATTAGGTACAGTACTGAAGAAAATTAACTCATGAATAACTTTTGATCTAACAATTGGATTTTAACGTAGTCGGACACAAAATTTTAATAGCTCATGGGTCTAGCCTATTTGTTAATTAATTTGCGCAGGCACTGCATATAGTATTTGTACATTATATTATGCACTATTTATGGACCGTTCTAGATAGTACATAATTTGAAGATGGATATTTATAAAATCTATTTAAATTTCTACAATAATATCCATTACATTTTGAATTATTTGGATAAATCATATATAACTTTGAAACATGCTTTATGCCTACTTTACATCATAAACTTTAGTCATTTTAAACACTTTAGTGGTGTCATTTCCCCATATAGTTCGGAGGATTGATATAATATGGCAAAGAGTTATACTTTTTTATATCAAAAATGGATACAAATGCTACCTCATTTTATGCAGTAATTTATCTGAAATACCCAGACCATGCATGACATTTTATGTGGGGTAAAAAAGGGAAAGAGAAAATTTTTATGAGAAAACAAAAATCCTAGATTGAGAAAAAAAGAGTATGGTAAAAACTATTAGAATATGGTAAAAATTATCATGTTTTTGCATCCAGGGGAACGCCGAAAAATAATAATTTCGTAGCGACTTTTTTAAAATTAGCAATAAAATGTGGTTTTATAATATATGATCAAGTTCGGTAAATGTGGTAAAATTAGGTAATTTTATTGTGATACCTTGTAGCATGGCATAAAAACCATTTTTCCGGTCAAATTGTTCAGTTTTGTATTTTTTTACTAAATGTGTGGTAATAAGAACTACGACTTTAAAAACTAGAATTTTTAATAAACTATATGAATGGAAAAATTACTCAAATGAATGGTTTAAAACTCGCATATATTGGTTTTAATTAAAACAGTTACGATTTTTTTTTCAATGAAATGTCTTTACTATACAATATGGTAATTTTAAAAGAACTTTTTCCTCCGTGTATTTTGAATGTAAATAATGTACCCTTCTTATGCATGAAACATTTATGTTTATAGGATTTGTTTCTATATTAGCTGTTTTGCAATGCAAATGTTTTAAAATCTATGACTAAGTGAAAAAAAGCTTGCAGTAGGGAACCGATTATCCGGAACGATCGGGACCATCGCTATTCCGGATAACTGATTTTTCCGGTTTTCTGAATCGCTACAAAAAGCCGTTTGTTTATTGTTAAACCCAACAAAAAAAATGTTTTTTTGGAAATAATCTTAAAAAGAAGAAAAAACGATGAAGGAATACACTAATGATTATTTCCAAAATGACGGTGAGGTAAACATCTTTCAAAAAAGAAAAAAAAATCCTAAAATCTTATGAGGAAAAAAATTTTTTTTTTTAAAAATGGCGGGAAAATTTATCGAATTTCGTTCCGGTTTTTTGGTTTTCCGGTTTTCTGATTTCCGGATAACGGGTTCTGTACTGTACATTAGAGGCGATAAAAATTGAAGCCTGAAAAAAAAATCGGTATCAAAACCTTACAAATACAAAGAAAGGTAAAGCTAAAAATATCAAAACCTATCTTATTGTTAAAATAAACAAACAAAAGTTGAAAATTGACTGCTAGAAACACCATCAAGTATCATCCAATTAAACTGGTTTTCATATTTTTTTCATCTCACCTTTCTCTCCAGTGATTCAACAAATATTTATGTTTTTGTTCCTGCTTTACATAAATATTGATTTGTTTTTTATAATAATTACGCTTTTCTCACTTTAACTTGTTGTTTTAATTATTGTACTGGCATACATTTTAAAAAGAAAAAAAAAGCATATGCATTTTTTAATTACTTAAAACTTGCTTAAAAGGAGTACAATATTAAGGATTAAAAATTTGCTTTGCCTCACACTGTCAGAAATATAAAAGTGTATTGAGCCATAATATTTGCTGCAATTAAATATTATGGCTGTACTAGGTTAAATCAAACTATCTAGCAAATTAAGCTTTTTTAATTTTGATTAATATTTATAATTTAGTTTAAACGAAAAGATGTTGAAATTTGCCTCAAAACCAATTCGAATTTTTATCCAAACGAAGAAATACTTTTATCTTTAGGAACAACTACTTTAGTTATCTGTTTTAGAAACAGAACTACTATTAAAAGGGTTAATATTATCTACTCATTACTATCTTTGAATAAAATTTTCTAATATTATATATTATTATATCAACTTTTGGAAGATGTAAAAAGCATTTTATTCTATTTTGAAATGAAATTATTTTCTTTAAAATTGTTTATTTACTTCATAATTGTTTTCCTATTTAAAATATCATTATTAATGATATTTTAAATTCTTATCCAAAGGAAGAAATACTTTCATCTTTAGGAACAACTACTTTAGTTATCTGTTTTAGAAACAGAACTATTAAAGGGATTAATATTATTATCTACTCATTACTATCCTTGAATAAAATTTTCTAATATTATATATTACTATATCAACTTTTGGAAGATATAAAAAGCATTTTATTCTATTTCGAAATGAAATTATTTTCTTTGAAATTGTTTTTTTACGTCATAATTAGTTTCCCTAATCAAAACATCTTTATTGATGCACAAGTAAAATCTCTCCCATTCGAATAGTTTTTTTACAATTTATTCAGCGAAAAAAGCTCTGTGTTTTAATTAAATGGATTTAAAAAAAATTCTGAAGAGCATAATTTTTTTAATACAAATTGTTTTTGAGGAGATTGGTGTATTATAATTTCACAGGGAAAATTCCCGATGAATCAAGTTACAAAAAATACACAAATATTGTTTAATTTCACTATAAAAACATCTCTCGAAAGTGTTATCTTGATTTGTGACAGTCAAAATAATAACATCTATAAAATTGAGTTGCTTTGAATTTCTAGAAAGTTTACCACTTCTAACAACCTACTGATGTAATAAAATTACTAATGAAATAAACTGTTATTTTATGCCAATAAGATTTGACAGCATCTTATTTAAGAAAGCTAGATCAATTCTTAAAATCAGTCTTCAGTTTAGGCCTTCCTGTAGGATTTCAAAAAACTCATTAAGGAGAAAATGAAGTTAAAATTTTCCTCATATAATTTCCCCTTGCATAATATCACAATGAAAACGTTTCTGAGAAGAGTTATTTTAGTTTGCCGAACAAGATATTAACTCATCTTCAAAATTTAACTTTGGATTTTCTAGAAAATATCACATTTCTATTTCTTTTTCTCTTCTTTCTGGAAAATTTCACTAACAACCATAAAAAACAAAACTACTAATGTAATAAACTGTAGTGTACACCAAGATTTGACAGCATCTTATTTAAGAAATAGAGATTTCTTAACTCCAGACTTCAATTGCCAGTTCTACCTTCAAACTTCAGCCTTCCTGTAGGATTTTAAAAACTCATTAAGGAGAAAATGAAGTTAAAAATCCCCTCTTTTGAATACAGAGAGGGGACAAGCTGTCTTCCAAATCCCAAAATCATCTATCCAACACCCCTTCTTCTTTGAAGGATGTATAAAAATATATTCCGTCATTTCATCTCGCTCATATCTATCCGTCAAAAATATGGCAGGTAATATCAGCACGAATTTGCATGAGAGAGTTGCAGTGATAGAAGATTTCGTGTGGGGGATTCTTATAGGGGTTCATTATGCTTGAGAGACTCAGAAGGGGGGGGGGTATAAAGATGGATGAGAAGGGGAAAGCTTAATTTTGATCCTTTGTCTCTGGAGTAAGGGGTTCTTGAGAGGGAGGAATGATTAAGTGAAGTTGAAGAATTTTAGAATAGGCTAAAAATTAGATATTCTCCCTTGGAAGTGTTGAAATATATTAGCTTCATATATCTACGAATGTTCACTGTCTTTTTCTTCTTCTAATATTATCTAGAATAAAAGATAAATATCTTAGAGGTCCTGCTTTGAGCAAAGATGAATTTGGTTTTTTTTATAATTGGTGTCTCTATTAATTTAGGATAAAATGAAGTGTGATATTAAAACTTCAAAAAAGAAAAAAAAATTCATGACTGCATTTTTCTTATAAAAATTGCATATGAATTTCAAAATTAAGTTTATATCTTGAACAAACTTTAAGTTTGATACCTTTATTATTAAAGGAATTGAAGAAGTGTAATTTTAATTAGAAATTTATTCAAATTTATTAAATTAGAATACTAAGAAAATTATTTTAAGTTTATAATTTTATTTAAATAAAACAAATATTTTTTAAAAAGAAAATACACTCTATTGTAACAAGCGGGCTAAAAAGAATATAATATATATTTTTAGACAAAATTCTGTATTTATAAAAAGGAATCTTTATGGAGCGAGGTACTGAAAATTTTTAAAATTTCTGAGTATAAAAACTGAATGACTGTACATAATATCATATGAATAATTGTACATAATATTTGTACTTAAGTAACTTACATTTATACTTAAGTAATAGAATTCAGATGACTTGGCGATTTTGGCTGAAGTTAACAAATTGATAAAAAAGGATGATTCATGGTCCCCACTCATGTTTTTAGAGTTCTTACCAGAATTAAAGATATTATGAATCAACCAATTATATTTATCAATATTTAAATTAAGAAAAAAGGACCAACACTTTTATCGAATTACTGCTTTGAAAGGTAAGAATAAAAGGAACAAAACCAGCCTGGTTAAATGCAAAACAAAGTAAAGTTGAAATGTGTTAGTTGCAAACATCTCCGAGACTCATCAAGCAATCGAACTGGGTTTGGTCTTTTGAAACCTATTTTACTTTTTGGTGATTCGTTAGATTTCGATAATGTTTTGTCTCTTTCTCACTCCAATAATAACTTGCGTATTTTAATTTATGTATTTTTTTACTTCTCATTTTATAAGGATTCTACCAATACATTAAGAGCGGTGTTTCAGGAACATCCTAAAGTTCATTTAACCCAGTGTAAGACCTAGCACAGTTTCAGGTATAGTGAAACACCAAGAATGTTCTTTTACACTACTCGGTGTCAAGTAACTGCCACCATTTTTAATTTTCCGTTACAATGATATTTGAAATAAAACTAAGATTAAGGTGCAGATAAAAATCCGTAAAGTTATTCAAACGAGATATATTAAAATAATAATAATTAATCTAGAACGTATGTACACAGTAAAAAAAATTGCCTGTATCCCGACCTTCAAAACACGGTTTTCAATTTAACTGGATGGTATTAAGCCCCACCTTCATTTATGGTCTTCAGGTTTTTATATTTAAGCACGATACACACAGTAAAAAATATTTGTGCATCTAAACACCAAAAATGGTGTCAACTACTTTATTAAGTGGTGTAGAACCAATAATTTAAGGAATTTTAGCTTATTTTCACACCAAAAATGGTGGCAACTACTTCATTAAGTGGTATAGAACCAATAGTTTAAAGAATTTTAGCTTATCTTAACACCAAAAATGGTGGCAACTACTTTATTAAGCTGTGAAGAACCAATAATTAAAGAATTTTATTTTATCGTAGCATTAAAAATGGTGGCAGCTACTTTATTAAGTGGTGTAGAACCAATCATTTAAAGAATTTTAGCTTATCTTAACACCAAAAATGGTGACAATTACTTTATTAAGCTGTGAAGAACCAATAATTAAAGAATTTTATTTTATCGTAGCACTAAAAATGGTGGCAGCTACTTTATTAAGTGGCGCAGAACCAATCATTAAATTTAGCTTATCTTAACACCAAAAATGGTGTCAATTACTTTATTAAGTGGTGTCGAACCAATAATTCAAGGAATTTCAGTTTATCTTAACACCAGAAATGATGGCAACTATTTTATCATAAATTTGTGTAAAACCAAGCACAGTTACCGGGGTAATGAAATGCCAAGAGTGTTATTTTACACTACTCGGTGTAAAGTAACTGCCACCATTTTTGGTATTCTGTAACACTAATATTTGCTCCAACGGTAAAATAATATACACATAAGAATCAATGAAATTATTTTCAAGAGACATTATGAAGTAAGAATGATTCGTTTGAAATGCTTTTGTATAATGCGCCAAAAAATGGACCATCCTAAATAACTTTTAATCTAAAGATCGGATCTTCGCGTTCTAGGACTCATTTTTAATGGTTTGAGGGGGTGACCTCTACTATGCTACTTGATTAGTGCAGACGATATTTCAAATTACGAAATTAGACACAAAAATGTGCTTTCTCTGAATAAACATAAATTTTTTTCAGCGGAATCGCATTTTTGGTCTCCAAAATATAAGGGGTAGGCGAAATATAGGAAATATAGTCTCAATTGCGCAAACATAATACATTTTTACATTATTAAATACACAATTGTGAACTTCTGTTTCTGTTGGTGCATAGCAACATTGTAACAAGTAAACAACAAACTCAATCCCACTCTTAATAGACTGTTAATATTCTGCAGACGATATAAAAAGTATGGTAATATTAGTGTTTTCAGAAGCTTTAATGTTTGGTGTGAAAGCGCATGAGCATATCGTTAAATTCTACGTTTTTTAGATTTAAATTACAATCTTTAAATACTGCATGAAGGCTCTAAGTGGCGTTAACTTGAAAAAGAGTGTTCCTTCGTGCATTTTTTTAGTCATTCAGAATCAATTTCGGAGAGATAGTCTTTCTAGCCGAATAGAATCAGTTACATACAGAAATATGTATTTTGCTGGGATTAAATTTTCCATTAAATTCCCCTATGAAGTAAAGTAATACTAATTAATAGAAAAAACAAAACAAAAATTAATAAAAAAGAAAACAAAGAAACAGGAAGAAGATTATAAATAAATAGGAAATGTATAGATTTATAAAAATCTAAATACTTGTTTTAGAATAAATTATTTCTAAAAGAGTATTATTAAATATTTTCTAAATCTAACAATATTTAAAATTTCAATGAATCCATTTTTTATTAAATCGTAGTTTATTCTTCATATTTTATATATTATTCACATATTTTTATATAGTTTATTCTACATATAATATTTTGCTTGAGTCAAATATTTATCTGTTGAAAAATGTAATTTTCGTAAGAAAAATATTTATTGAATTAAAATCTTAGATTCCACAGCAGTCATATGGATGCATTCTTTCGCTTGATACTTGCAACCGTTCCCTACCTCTCTGCACAACGCTAGATAGAATCGATTGTTTCCAGGAATTTTAATAATCACAAACATAGATAAAAGAGCAACGTATCATTACTAAGTGTAGTGGTAATGCACTCTTTATCGTCGCAGATGATAATTTGCTTTTTAAAAGCAGAGGTAGCGATTAAATATTTTTTAAGCTACACTCCAAGGAAAATGAACAGTGAAAAGAGAGAGTTTGTTTNAAAACCAATAGTTTAAAGAATTTTAGCTTATCTTAACACCAAAAATGGTGGCAACTACTTTATTAAGTGGTGTAGAACCAATAATTTAAAGAATTTTTGCTTATTTTAACACCAAAAATGGTGGCAACTACTTCATTAAGTAGTGTAAAACCAATAGTTTAAAGAACTTTAGCTTATTTTAACACCAAAAATGGTGGCAACTACATTATTAAGTGGTGTAGAACCAATAATTTAAAGAATTTCAGCTTATTTTAACACCAAAAATGGTGGCAACTACTTCATTAAGTGGTGTAGAACCAATAGTTTAAAGAATTTTAGCTTATCATAACACCAAAACTGGTGGCAACTACGTTATTAAGTGGTGTAGAACCAATAATTCAAGGAATTTTAGTTTATCTTAACACCAGAAATGGTGGCAACTATTTTATCACAAATTTGTGTAAAACCAAGCACAGTTACCGGGGTAAGGAAATACAAAGAGTGTTATTTTACACTACTGCAGACCGGCTTGTGTAGGGGGCAGGGAACTGTCCTTGCATTAGAAAGGTTCTGGGTTCGAATCCCGGGCAAGGCATGGATGTTTCTTTCTCTCTATTTGTGTTCTATGTCCTTTCTCCTTTGTGTGTGAATGTGACCCGCCCTATAAACGGGTTGTGGTAGTGTGACGTGGGCGACGCTGCTCCACCGCCGTGGCTTCGCCACCGGTGCCCACTGGGTAACGAAAAGAGAGTTAGCAGTTCTGGCACTTTCTGTGGCCAATGGACAATAGTTCCAAGTGCCCGCCATTAAAAAAAATTTACACTACTCGGTGTGAAGTATCTGCTACCATTTTTGGTATTCTGTAACACCAATATTTGCTTCAACGGTAATATAATATACACATAAGAATCAATGAAATTATTTTCAAGAGACATTATGAAGTAAGAATGATTCGTTTGAAATGCTTATGTATAATGCTCCAAAAAATGGACCATTCTAAATAACTTTTAATCTAATGATCGGATCTTCACGTTCTAGGACTCAATTTTAATGGTTTGAGGGGGTGACCTCTACTATGCTACTTGATTAGTGCAGACGATATTTCAAATTACGAAATTAGACACAAAAATGTACTTTCTCTGAATAAACATAATTTTTTTTCAGCGGAATCACATTTTTGGTCTCCAAAATATAAGGGGTAGCCGAAATACAGGAAATATAGTCCCCATATTTTAATTGCGTAAACATAATACATTTTTACATTATTAAATACACAATTGTGAACTTCTGTTTATGTTGGTGCATAGTAACATTGTAAAAAGTAAACAACAAACTCAATCCAACTCGTAATAGACTGCTAATATTCTGCAGACGATATAAAAAGTATGGTAATATTAGTGTTTTCAGAAACTTTAATGTTTGGTGTGAATGCGCATGAGCTTGGCGTAAACTTCTACGTTTTTTAGATTTAAATTACACTCTTCAAATAATGCATGAAGGCTCTAAGTGGCGTTAACTTGAAAAAAAGTGTTCCTTCTTACATTTTTTTAGTCATTCAGAATCAATTTCGGAGAGATAGTCTTTCTAGCCGGATAGAATCAGTTACATACAGAAATATGTATTTTGCTAGGGTTAAATTTTCCATTAAATGCCCCTATGAAGTGAAGTATTACTAATTAATAGAAAAAACAAAGCAAAAATTAATAAAAAAGAAAACAAGGAAACAGGAAAAAGATTATAAATAAATAGGAAATGTATGGATTTATAAAAATCTAAATACGTGTTTTAGAATAAATTATTTCTAAAAGAGTATTATTAAATATTTTCTAAATCTAACAATATTTGAAATTTCAATGAATCCATTTTTTATTGAATCGTAGTTTATTCTTCATATATATTATTCGCATATTTTTATATAGTTTATTCTACATATAATATTTTGCTTGAGTCAAATGTTTATCTGTTGAAAAATGTAATTTTCGTAAGAAAAATATTTATTGAATTAAAATCTTAGATTCCACAGCAGTCATATGGATGCATTCTTTCGCTTGATACTTGCAACCGTTCCCTACCTCTCTGCACAACGCTAGATAGAATCGATTGTTTCCAGGAATTTTAATAATCACAAACATAGATAAAAGAGCAACGTATCATTACTAAGTGTAGTGGTAATGCACTCTTTATCGTCGCAGATGATAATTTGCTTTTTAAAAGCAGAGGTAGCGATTAAATATTTTTTAAGCTACACTCCAAGGAAAATGAACAGTGAAAAGAGAGAGTTTGTTTTTACGTGGAAAATAGAAAATTTTTCTTTTCGAGGAGAAAGACACAAAGAGGAATATATAAAAAGTCCGGAATTCCAAGCGGAATGTCTAGGCCAAACACGGTGGACAATATATTTTTGGCCCAAAGAAAATTCAAACGTGTCTTATTGTAGACTATGTTGCTTAAACACCAAAAATGAAACATCTAATACTTTAAAGCTATATGATATATCGAAAAACAAAAATGTTGGAAAAGATGTTATAGGTTACCGATTTGAATTACTTTACAACAATGGTGTGCTTTTTCGTTCCTCTAGAATTAAGACTTTTGAAGACGGAATGAATGAATTTATATATTTCAAAGATATAGGTTTAGACAGGGATATGGAAGATTTACCAGAAGATATTGTAATAATCCGTTGCGTTCTAATGAGAATGAAAGAAGATAGCTCCAGTGAGAACTTCAACAGTTTTCTTGAAAATCATAGAGCTGACGAAGCGAAGTCTGATTGCGAATGCAACTCTATTTGCGGAGTCGATACTTTTACTTTTATGCATAAATATCTACGCACTTTGGAGGGAGAAAAGGTTATACCGTCGTCTACAAGATTCGGTGTTAATTTCTCGGTGAATAGGGATGGAAGAGTGTATGTTTCATTCTGCATAAAAAATTCTCAGGATGTAATTCTTGTATCTTGCAAAATATCATTCATTCGTCCAGATGGTGCAGTAGCATTCGTTTCGAAGGAGATTCCCCGATTAATTTACGTCACATCGAGTCGAAAGGAATGGTTCGATATAGGAAGAATGGAAGACGGATATTATTTAAAATGTGAGATAAAATCTTCGAATTCAATTCGACTCGATAACCTAAGCTATTCACCTGCTTGCATATCAAATGCAGCTGAGAGTTCGGCTCACACCAGAGAAAATAGTGAAATTCTAGGCAATGCAGCTGAAGCTCTTATTTCAGGAAGAATTTCAATTTCAAGGCAAACTGAAGAAAGCAATGTAGACTTCAAATCGCCAGAATTAATGAAAGCTGTTCATTCGCCGTTGCAAGATGACTTATGCAAAATATTAAGGAATGAAAAATTTGCGGATGTGACGTTGAAGTCAGAAAATCTAATTATGCCAGCCCATAAAGTTCTTCTGGCCGCACGATCACCCGTATTTTCCGCTATGTTTGATCAAGATATGCTGGAGAGTCAATCAGGTACTATTTATTTATCAGATGTTGATGTAGAGACACTTAAAATGTTTTTAAAATACATTTACACAGACACCGTTGAAATGAAGAGCCATGAAAATGTCATCAAACTGATGGTAATTGCTGATAAGTATCAAGTTATACCACTTAAAGAGGAATGTTCTGCTTACTTGAAGACCATCTTGTCTGATGAAAATGTTTGCGATGTAATTGCTATTGCCGATATGGTAAATCAAGAAGATTTAAAGTTGTGCGCTATGGCGTATATCAAAGCTAATGCTTCGAAAATCCTATCTGCTTCAAATTGGAATCAATGGTTGAGGCAGAATTTAGAATTGGCAGCTGAAATTGTAGCAGCAGTGTCTTCTGTATTAGTAAATACAGATTGTAAGAGTGCATCCAGCTAATCTGTTAGGTAAGTTTTGAATGTTTCTATTCCTCGTTTTTGATTGAAAATGTCGGTGGTAAAAAGTAATAACCCACATCTTTTAAAAATTGTACTTTCGTGTTGTAAACAATTAACAACCAACAATATCTTTTTTTCTGTTCAAATTAGATTAATAATTGTTCAAATTAGATTAATAATGTCACCAAACCGGTGCCGTATCTTTTTCGCGTTGGTAACAAAAAGCTGAAGTTGTAAATATAAAATCTAGTGAGTAGTCATTACCAGGTAAAAGATTATAAACAGCTAAACAGTATAGCAGAGTTGGCCGTCGATTACAGTAATTGATCACAGATAATTACAGCTATGTAATCAATTACTTGTAATCACTATTACAAGTAATCGCAATTTCAAGTAATCAAAATTTTTGATTACATCAGAGTAGAACAAATATGTAATCGATTACATTTGCCAATTACAGTAATCAATTACTCGTAATCATGGTTACAAAGTTTGATTACAACTGTAATGATGATTACAATAGTCAATTACAGTAATCAATTACTTGTAATCATGATTACAAACATTCATAATTTTGATTACAACTGTAATTGCGATTACATAATCAATTACTGTAATCAATTACTTGTAATCGTGATTACAACTTTGATTACAGCTGTAATCGTGATTACNGCAACAAACTCAATCTCACTCGTAATAGACTGTAAATATTCTACAGATGATATAAAAAGTATGGTAATATTAGTGTTTTCAGAAGCTTTAATGTTTGGAGTGAATGGCGCAACCTTCTACGTTTTTCAGATTTAAATTACACTCTTTAAGTAATGCATGAAGGCTCTAAGTGGTGTTAACTTGAAAAAAAGTGTTCCTTCGTACATTTTTTTTTAGTCATTCAACATCAATTTCGGAGAGATAGTCTTTCTAGCCGGATAGAATCAGTTACATACAGAAATATGTATTTTTCTAGGTTAAATTTTCTACTAAATGCCCCTATGAAGTAAAGTATTACTAATTAATAGAAAGAGCAATGAAAAGAAATAAAAAAAGAAGCAGAAAAAAGTTTATAATTAAATAGATTTATAAAAATTTAAATACGTGTCTTAGAATAAATTATTTTCAAAAGAGTATTTTTAAATATTTTTCAAATCTAAAAATATAAATTTTAATGAATCCATTTGTTATTGAATCATAATTTATTCTTCGTATTATATTTTGCTGTCATATTATCATATAGTTTATTCTAGTTATAATATTTTGCATGATCCAAGTATTTATCCATTGAAAAATTTAATTTTCATAAAGAAATTATTGAATTAAAATTTTAGATTCCACAGCAGTCATATGGATGCGTTCTTTAGCTTGATACTTGCAACCGTTCTCTACCCCTCTGCACACCCCCAGATAGAATAGATTGTTTCCAGGAGTTTTTATCATCCCAAGCATAGATAAAAGAGCAGCATATCATTACTAAGTGTAGTGGTAATGCATTATTAATTTGCTTTATAAAGCAGAGGTAGAGATTAAATATTTTTTAAGCTATACTCCAAAAAAGAAAAAAAAATGAATAGTGAAAAGAGAGAATTTGTTTTTACGTGGAGAATCGAAAATGTTTCGTTTGGAGAGAGAAGATACATAAGAAGTCCA
This sequence comes from Parasteatoda tepidariorum, assembly GCF_043381705.1. NCBI lineage: Eukaryota > Metazoa > Arthropoda > Arachnida > Araneae > Theridiidae > Parasteatoda > Parasteatoda tepidariorum. Next base: position 24,453,805 of record NC_092205.1, on the reverse strand, counting down.
GAATTCCAGGCAGAATGTCTTGGCCAAACACGGTGGACAGTAGGGTTTTGCCCCTTAGGATATCAGAACGAGTCTTCTTGTAGACTATGTTGCTTAAATGGCAATAGTGAAACATCTAATACTTTGGAGTTATATGGTATATCGAAAAGCAAAAGTGTTGAAAAAGATGTTATAGGTTACCGATTTGAATTACATGATATCAATGGTGTGCTTTTTCGTTCCTCTAGCATTCAGACTTTTATAGATGAATGGTATCATAATGAATATATATGTCTCAAAGATATAGGTTTAGACAGGGATATGGAAGATTTACCAGAAGATATTATAATAGTTCGTTGCGTTTTAATGAGAATGAAAGTCGATAGCTCCAGTGAGAACTTCAACAGTTTTCTTGAAAATCAAAGAGCTGACGAAGCGAAGTCTGATTGCGAATGCAACACTATTTACGGAGTCGATACTTTTACTTGCACCTATAAAGATTTACGCAATTTGGATGGAGAAAAGGTTGTACCGACGCCTACAAGATTCGGTGTTAATTTCTCGGTGAATAAGGATGGAGGAGTGTATGTTTCATTCTACACAAAAAAAGCCCAGGATGTAATTTATGTATCTTTCAAAATATCATTAATTTGTCCGGATGGTACATTAGCAAAAGTTTTACTGGATACTCCCGCACAATATCTCGAATCAGTTGGATTACTCGAATCAGTTGACGGCAAGGGAGCAATAACCCATGATCCGTCTACCACTGAGGATATTTCACGTCAGAACTGTGGTCGGTGCAGGCTGGTTGCGGAATTCGTTTCGAACAGTCATCGCCGGGGTCGAAACCCGGTTCACTTCATTGGATGGCGAACGCTCTATCCCTAGAGGCATCGCGGCTCCCTCAGAGGTATTGATTTGTTATGGGAATTTGAAGAATTTTGTGACCCGTCAGGTTTGATGCGCATCAGTCGCTATTATATGCACGGAGATTCTTCTGTCGGCGAGATTCAAACTCCCGTTCTCACAAACATGAGCCCAACACCCTACCAACCGTGCTATTCTGATACTGAAAAAAACCTTTTTAACAACCTATTATTATTTTACTTCATTCATACATTGGTTGTACTTTTTCTTTAAAAAAAGTGCCACTATACTTTTTAGCTTATTGATTTAAAAATGATATTTTTTTCATAGAACTGTTTGGATAAGCTTCATTCATTATTTCGCATTATAGTAACAAACAAAAATAGAGCAGATGATTTTAAATTTTTCATTACGCTTTTTACAAGCAGCAAGTTCGAGTTAAGAAAAGCACAATGGTACAACTTGTAGTTTTTAAAAGATTGTTGATACTTGGAAATTACTGTTTCTTAAAACATCACATTTTATCCGTAAATTGGCATTATGTTTTAAAAAAATCCTTCCTTCTATTTTCATTGTATTTTTAAAATATTTTCTTTTATAGTATGTTCAATGCGAGGAAAAAAATGAATAAAGAAAGGAATAACCTTTAATCTAATGATTGGATTTTCTACTTGAACTCTATTTTAATGATTTAACCTTAAATATGTTAATTATTTTGAACAGATGATATTTTAAGTTACAAAATCAGGCATAAAGATGTGCTGCGATACTTTTTTGAGGGGTTCAGATTCATGGCCGTCAAAACATGCGGCTGTAAGCGCTGTTTGGAGAACATGGTATAGGCAGGTGGACAGTCAAAAGTTGGGACCTTTTATTGCTAATTTTACTTTTTTACTTTTTTCGAAAAATTTATTAAAAATCTAGCAATTTAATTTAATTTAATTTAATTTAATTTAATTTAATTTAATTTAATTTAATTTTAATTTGGTTATTCTAACTAACTTTATCTTTATTTATATTTCTTATGTGTAGACGAGTCATTATCAGTATTTTCTCAGTGTACATTTGACATGTGCTTTTTGTGTATCATTAAATTTTCATATTTAAATTTTTGATTCCATTTTCTTACTTAGTTTATCCATTATGGGGCCTCGGGGCACGGTCAGTCTTAGATTTAAACACTAACTACAGAAAAGCTCCAGTGTGTTAGCACACAGTGTGTCCCGTGATGAAGTGCTCTTTAATAATTTTTTTCATAATTCAAATTTTAACAAAATCAACCATAAAAATTTTGCACTACATTAGAAATTTTATAAAAATTATATATATATATTTTCTTTTTGTGTTTAAAATGAGTAGTAATCATGCAAAATTTAGGATATGCGAATTAAACTTTTATCAAAAATTGATATCTTAGAAAAAATTGATAACAAACAAAGCATATTGTTATCATAAAATAAGAAACTAACAGTCGTGAGCTCGACTGTAGATTCATGGATAACCATAGATTGATAAAGAAAAGGGAGTTTCATTTTGTGTATATTGTATTTTTAAATTAGTGCATATGTATTTAAACTTGTCCTTCAGTTGCCATGCTTGCTAACTATGCAATAAAAGAATAAAAATCAATAATTTTGAACTTAAAAAGGACCTTCTTCAATGACAAATAAATCTTTGAAGAATTGAAGAGAGGTTATTAAGTATATGTTTCAATTCTATAAAAATCAATTTTATTAAAACCAGTGGAAAATAATCGTTTCTATCAAATATAGAAACAAAAATCGTTATCGTATACGTATAGGTCATTGTTTTTTACTTTCTATTTTAAAATGAGGAACGAAACATTAGCAGTAAATAAAAAATATCTAGAATGTCAATGTTTTTTATAAGTATATTCTATTTTTCAATGTCAATTGTAAATTTTTTCTCGGGAATCAATTCGGAGAAAAAAAAAGGGGTGGGGGAGGTACATTCAGAATATTTCTTCAAGGCGATTATAGATGCATAATCAGTTTTGAAAACTCATTTTAGAATTTAATCGAGAATTTGTAAGAAATTTGTGATTTTCAGTATTCTTATATGAATTCTTTGATGATACAGTAAAAAAAGAGGACTGCTAAACTGCCTAATTTGTCATTAAATTGTAATTGTCCATTATAATCACTAGAGATAATTAAATAAAATTAGATTGCTTTGATTATTTAAATTTTAGAGTCTACAGCAGTCATCTGGATCCCCTCTTTTGCTTGATATCTGCAACCGTTCCCTACCCCTCTGCACACTGCTAGATAGAACCGATTGTTTCCAGTTTTCATCATCGCAAATATAGATAAAGGAGCAGCATATCATTACTAAGTGTAGTGGTAATGCACTCTTTATCATCGCAGATCATAACTAGCTTTTTAAAAGCAAAAGTAGAGATTAAATATTTTTTTAAGCTACACTCCAAAGAAAATGAGCAGTAAAAAGAGAGAGTTTGTTTTTACTTGGAGAATCGAAAATGTTTCGTTTGGAGAACAAAGATATATAAAAAGTCCAGAATTCCAGGTGGAATGTCTAGGCCAAACACGGTGGACAGTAGATTTTTGCACCATAGGATATCTGAACGAGTCTTATTGTAGACTAAGTTGCTTAAATGCCAAAAGTGAAACATCAAATACTTTGGAGCTACATGATATATTGAAAAAAAGTGTTGGGAAACATGTTCTGGGTTACCGATTTGAATTACTTGACATCAATGGTGTGCTTTGTATTTCCTCTAGCATTCAGACTTTTGACGATGGAAAGAATGATTGTATATATTTCAAAGATTTAGGTTTAGACAGGGATATGGAAGATTTACCAGAAGATATTGTAATAATTCGTTGCGTTTTAATGAGAATGAAAGTCGATAGCTCCAGTGAGAATTTCAGCAGTTGTCTTGAAAATCAAAGAGCTGACGAAGCGAAGTCTGATTGCGAATGCAACACTATTTACGGAGTCGATACTTTTACTTTCATGTATAAAGATCTACGCACTTTGAATAGAGAAAAGGTTGTAACGACGCCGTCTACAAGATTCGGCGTCAATTTCTCGGTGAATAGGGATAGAGAAGTGTATCTTTCATTCTGCATAAAAAATGACCAAGATGTTATTCTTGTATCTTGCACAATATCATTTATTAATCCAGATGGTACAGTAGCATTAGTTTTGGAGGAGATTCCCCGATTATATTATGTCAAATCGGGTATAAGGGAAAGGTTCTATATAGGAAGAATGGATGACAAATGTTATTTAAAATGTGAGACAAGATCTTCGAATTCAATTAGATTCGATAACCTAATCTATTCACCTTCTTGCATATCAAATGCAGCTGAGATTTCTGCTCCCACCAACGAAGATAATGAAATTCCAGCCAATGCAGCTGAAGCCCTTAATTCAGAAGGAATTTCAATCTCAACGCAAACTGAAGAAAGCAATGTAGACTTCAAATCGCAAGAATTAATGAAATCTGTTCATTTGCCATTGCAAGATGACTTATGCAAATTGTTAAAGAATGAAACATTTACTGATGTGACATTGAAGTCAGAAAATGTAATTATGCCAGCCCATAAAGCTCTTCTGGCAGCACGATCACCCGTTTTTTCAGCCATGCTTCATATAGATATGCTGGAGAGTCAATCAGGTACTATTTATTTATCAGATGTTGATGTAGAGACACTCAAATTGTTTTTAGAATACATTTACACAGACACCGTTGAAATGAATGGCCATGAAAATGTCATCAAACTGATGATAATTGCTGATAAGTATCAAGTTATACCGCTTAAAGAGGGATGTTCTGCTTACTTGAAGACCATCTTGTCTGATGAAAATGTGTGCGATGTAATTGCTGTTGCCGATATGGTTAATCAAGAAGATTTAAAGTTGTGCGCTATGGCGTATATCAAAGCTAATGTTTCGAAAATCCTATCTACTTCAAAGTGGAAAAAATGGTTGAGGCAGAATTTAGAATTGGCTGCTGATATTGTAGCAGAAGTGTCTTCCTGATTAGTAAATACAGATCGTAAAGAGTATATCCAGCTAATCTATTTGGTAAGTTTTGAGTGTTTCTATTTCTCGTTTTTATTTGAAAATGTCGGTGGTAAAAAGTAATGACCCATATCTTTTAAAAATTGTACTTTCGTGTTGTCAACAATTAACAACCAACAATATCTTTTTTTCTGCTCAAATTAGATTAATCATTTTCAAAACAACACTTGTGTACTAATACGTTTAAAATGTCACCAAGCCGATGCAGTTTCTTTTTCGAGCTGCCAACAAAAAAATTAAGTTGTAAATATAAAATCTAGTGAATTGTCATTACCAGGTGAAAGATTATAAGCAGCTAAACAGTATAGGCGAATACATCGTTCAACACTGGTTTAAAAATTGTCTGCCAATCGTCAATTTTTCCACCGAAATCTGATTTTTTTAAAATTTCCTGCTTGTTTTGAAATTTTTAGACATAAACAGAAGACTATTACAGCCATTAAAATTTTTCAATGTGTTTTCCTTCCATGTTGAAAATATATTTTTATATAATTTTAAATTAATGATTTTATTGTCTTTTTTTTCTTTAGAATGTTTTAGTTTCATGGATTTATTCGATTTCTTTTCTGTTTCATGTCAAGTTGCTTTTTACTCATTTTTAATTTTCAACATAATTCTTTTGTTGTTGATGGAATTATAATTTACTTAATTTTACTCTGGTTCAAAATTTCACGAGGAATAAATTGGGTTATCGAAGAATTAATTTGAGTTGGGCTAAATTTCTAGCACTTAGTTAATTTCATTGGGAGTATTTATATTTTACATATTCGACATGCATATATTGTACAGATGTACACACATACATTTGACATGCATAACGTATGTACATACACACATTTGAGATGCATATATTGTACAGATGGTTGTACGTATAGTGTACAGATGTAGATTCATATAACGTACATACGATGTAATAAACATATAATGTACATATGTGTGTGCATATACTGTACATATGTGCTTAAATATATTGGACATAATTCTTTTGTACAAATTTTACAAGTGTACATACATACTACCCCAATCAATACGTATGTGCAATGTATATATGCCCAATGAATGTATCCACACCTGTACAATGCACGTATGTTCCATGTATGCATATCCATATGTACTATAGATGCATGTACAATGCATGAATGTATGTACATACATTGCGCGTATACATGTGTACATTACATTTATGTCTAAATATGTGTACAATGCAATAAATAAAATGCATGTGAGTTAACTTATAATGACTCAAGCTAGTTAAATGACAAAATCAAGCGATATTTAAATTTAGTTTTCAGCTTTGAATGTTCTATATCATTTTAAAATTTTTTGAATAATTATTTTCAGGTATTTTCATGAAATGTTTGACAATACAGATTTTTTTTTGTAACATAATGCATGGTCGATAGAAATTTCTTAAATGGCAAAGGAAAAAACGGTAAATTTTATATGTGGAAATAATATTTAGAAATTTGAAATAAGATTATCGTTTGCTTTCTATAAAATATGAGGTCGAGTTTCATATGTCTTAAAATAAATTTTAAAACAAACTTTGATAACTTTACTTATATAAATTTTTTTCATGCATGCACAATGCATGCGTATATTGTAATTATATATATTTAAATGTACGCATGTATTTATACATTACTTGTAATTATGTACCTGTATACGTTGTATGTACATACGTACATTGTGCATATAACTATTTTTTTGTACATCCATACATTACATGTGCATAAGTATTAACAAAGTATGTAGTTATACAAGTACATACGTAAGTTGTACATAAGTACATACGTTGCGTGTACATACCATATATCTATGTACATATAAATGTACATGCATACATGTATGCATTTTATTTACGCAACTATGTACACGTATTATAACTTTTACCAACATTCTTACATATTAATCGTAATTACTAGTATTTACGATTACATGTAATCATGATTACATGTAATCATGATTACATGCAATCATATATTTTGATTAATTGTAATCATATTTACCCGTAATCGTTTTTTTCATGATTACTTGTAATCGCAATTATTTGGAATCATGATTACAGTTGTAATCAAAATTTTGATTACAGCTGTAATCAAGATCACAAGTAATTGATTAATGTAATCCATATTGTACTCGCGCTGTAATCAAAATTTATGAAGGTTGTAATCACGATTACAATAATCGATTACTGTAATCGACTATGTAATCATGATTACGGCTGTAATCAAAGTTGTAATATCGATTACAAGTAATTGATTATTATAATTGTTTGTTGTAATCACGATTACAGCTGTAATCAAAATTTTGTTAAATTGTAATCATGATTACAAGTAATTGATTACTGTAATCGAAAAATGTAATCGATTACTTTTTTGGCCAACTCTGCAGTCTAGGCAAAAACATCGTTCAACGCTGGTTTAAAAATTGTCTGCCAATCGTCAATTTTTTCACCGAAATTTTATTTTTTTTATTTCTAACTTGTTTTGATATTTTTAGACACAAACAATAGACTATTACAACCATTAAAACGTTTTTAATTTTTCTCCTTTCTATGTTGAAAATAGATTTTTACACAATTTTAAATTAATGATTTTCTAATGATCTATCTTTTTTCCCCTTTGTAACTTTTAAATATATTATTTTCTTTGATTTTTTAAATTTTTTTCTGTTTCATGTCAATTTGCGTTTTAGGCATTTTCAATTTTCACCATAATTCTTTTATTGTTGATAGATTTGTAATTTACTTGATTTTACTCTGGTTCAAAATTTCACGAGAAATATATTGGGCTAACAAAGAATTTATTTGAGTCCGTTTAAATTTCTAGCACTAAGTTAAATTTGTGGTCTATAATATTTAAAAGCAATCCAATTAATGTGATTTCACTCTAACGATCGCATTGGAAGAACTTAATGGAAGAGAAAAGTGACTTTGAGCAAATGAGCTTTAATGTTTATACGTTACTCGTTTTCTTTACTGTATCTTTATGTTTTTGGTAAATTTGTGAAGAAGTAACTCATATATTTGGGGGCATATTAATTTGACTTCAGCTCTCTTATAAAGGAGGATTATTAACAATTTTTGTGTGTTGCAACTGCTTATTTTTATGGATGATTTTAATGCTTTTCAAGGAATATAATTTTTGTGTTAAAAACTAAAATAAATGTGTCGATACGTATTTGGGCAATATATATAGTGACAAAATAAACTTAAAAAACTCAATTTGAGAAAAACGTGAATTTGGCATCAAATTTTAATCTTTCGCTTAGGACTGGTAAAACATGGTGTACCGTAAGCAAAGGGTTAAATAGCCTTGTTAATCGGGAAAACCGTCAAAAAATGGTTAAGAGGCAACGTGAGCTTGATATTCGAGGAAGTTATTCGATAAGCTCGATATTCGAGTTTTAACATAATTTATCGCTGATATTGACGACAATTCGGTGATTATTGATTTAAAAAAGTTGCTATTTTGAGTGTCAAATGATGCAGTGTATATGTAAAAAAAAAAAAAAAAAANAAAAAAAAAAAAAAAAAAAAAAAAAAAAAAAAAAAAAAAAAAAAAAAAAGAAAAAAAGAAGGGGAGAAGAGAGAAAAAGAGGGAATGAGAAAAGGAAAAGAAAAATAATAACTATATAGCTGTTGACTTTGTGACTAAATAACTTTGTTTTAAATAGATTATGACACACAAATTTTAAATTTTTTCGTAATTTTAACCCTTTTCCAGTTTAAAGTGTCTTTAATTTTGCTCAAAAAAACTTTTTTAAGTTGTAAATTGTGCTAATGTACAACAATTATGCTTTTGAATTTTTATTTTTAATAATTTATTTTAGGTATGAAGAAATAAAACGAGGAAATTTTGCTCCAGCTGATGTGAAAATATGAATGAAGAATTTGTTAGAAATTATGTTTCGCAGAAATTTGTATCCAGTTTCCAAATATAAATTACGTTAAAATTTCATTAAAATATATTAAATGTATTCAAATTTTATTTAAGTCATCACATTTTTAAGTTTCCGGTTTTCAGATCAAGGAAAATATTTTTTATTTTTTATTTTTCAGTATTGATTTAATATTTTTGGTGAAATTGCAACATTGTAACAAATGAGCAACAAACTCAATCTCACTCGTAATAGACTGTAAATATTCTACAGATGATATAAAAAGTATGGTAATATTAGTGTTTTCAGAAGCTTTAATGTTTGGAGTGAATGGCGCAACCTTCTACGTTTTTCAGATTTAAATTACACTCTTTAAGTAATGCATGAAGGCTCTAAGTGGTGTTAACTTGAAAAAAAGTGTTCCTTCGTACATTTTTTTTTAGTCATTCAACATCAATTTCGGAGAGATAGTCTTTCTAGCCGGATAGAATCAGTTACATACAGAAATATGTATTTTTCTAGGTTAAATTTTCTACTAAATGCCCCTATGAAGTAAAGTATTACTAATTAATAGAAAGAGCAATGAAAAGAAATAAAAAAAGAAGCAGAAAAAAGTTTATAATTAAATAGATTTATAAAAATTTAAATACGTGTCTTAGAAGAAATTATTTTCAAAAGAGTATTTCTAAAAATATAAATTTTAATGAATCCATTTGTTATTGAATCATAATTTATTCTTCATATTATATTTAGTTGTCATATTCTCATATAGTTTATTTTTGATATATTATTTTGCATAAGCCAAATATTTATCAGTTGAAAAATTTAATTTTCATAAAAAAAATTATTGAATTAAAATTTTAGATTCCACAGCAGTCATATGGATGCGTTCGTTTGCTTGCAACCGTTCTCTATCCCTCTGCACACCCCTAGATAGAATAGATTGTTTCCAGGAGTTTTTATCATAGCAAGCATAGATAAAAGAGCAACATATCATTACTAAGTGTAGTGGTAATGCATTCTTTGTCATTATTATTTGACTTTATAAAGCAGAGATAGAGATTAAATATTTTTTAAGCTACTCCAAAAAAGAGAAAAAAATGAACAGTGAAAAGAGAGAATTTGTTTTTACGTGGAGAATCGAAAATGTTTCGTTCGGAGAGAGAAGATACATAGGATGTCCAGAATTCCAGGCAGAATGTCTAGGCCAAACACGGTGGAAAGTAGATGTTTGCCCCATAGGATATCAGAACGAGTCTTCTTGTAGACTAATTTGGTTTAATGCCAAAAATGAAACATCTAATACTTTGGAGTTATATGATATATCTAAAAGCAAAAGTGTTGGAAAAGATGTTATAGGTCACCGATTTGAATTACATGACATCAATGGTGTGCTTTTTCGTTCCTCTGACATTCAGACTTTTATAGATGAAGGGTATTGTTATAAATATATATATTTCAAAGATATAGGTTTAGAGAGAGATCTGAAAGATTTACCAGAAGATATTATAATAGTTCGTTGCGTTTTAATGAGAATGAAAGTTGATAGCTCCAGTGAGAATTTCAACAGTTGTCTTGAAAATCAAAGAGCTGACGAAGCGAAGTCTGATTGTGAATGCAACACCATTCACGGAGTCGATACTTTTACTTGCACGTATAAAGATTTACGAGCTTTGAAAGGAGAAAAGGTTGTACCGACGCCTACAAGATTCTGTATTAATTTCTCGGTGAATGAGAAGGGAGAAGTGTATGTTTCATTCTACACAAAAAGAGCCCAGGATGTAATTTATGTATCTTTCAAAATATCTTTAATTTGTCCAGATGGTGCAGTAGCAAAGGTTTTGCTGGATACTCCCACACAATATCTCGAATCGGTTGGACGTGATAGGTTCTGTATAGGAAGAATGGATGACAAATATTATTTAAAATGTGAGACAAAATCTTCAAATTCAGTTCGATTCGATACAGTAAGCTATTCACCTGCTTGCATATTAAATGCAACTGAGAGTTCGGCTCACTCCAGCGAAAATAATGAAATTCTAGCCAATACAGCTGAAGCCCTTAATCCAGAAGGAATTTCAATCTCAACGCAAACTGAAGAAAGCAATGTAGACTTCAAATCGCAAGAATTAATGAAATTTGTTCATTTGCCATTGCAAGATGACTTATGCAAATTGTTAAAGAATGAAACATTTACTGATGTGACATTGAAGTCAGAAAATGTAATTATGCCAGCCCATAAAGCTCTTCTGGCAGCACGATCACCCGTTTTTTCAGCCATGTTTCATCAAGATATGCTGGAGAGTCAATCAGGTACTATTTATTTATCAGATGTTGATGTAGAGACACTTAAATTGTTTTTAGAATACATTTACACAGACACCGTTGAAATGAAGAGCCATGAAAATGTCATCAAACTGATGATAATTGCTGATAAGTATCAAGTTATACCGCTTAAAGAGGGATGTTCTGCTTACTTGAAGACCATCTTGTCTGATGAAAATGTGTGCGATGTAATTGCTGTTGCCGATATGGTTAATCAAGAAGATTTAAAGTTGTGCGCTATGGCGTATATCAAAGCTAATGTTTCGAAAATCCTATCTACTTCAAAGTGGAAAAAATGGTTGAGGCAGAATTTAGAATTGGCTGCTGATATTGTAGCAGAAGTGTCTTCCTGATTAGTAAATACAGATCGTAAAGAGTATATCCAGATAATCTACTTGGTAAGTTTTGAGTGTTTCTATTTCTCGTTTTTATTTCAAAATATCGGTGGTAAAAATTAATGACCCATATCTTTTAAAAATTGTACTTTCGTGTTGTAAACAATTAACAACCAACAATATCTTTTTTTCTGCTCAAATTGGATTAATCATTTTCAAAACAACACTTGTGTACTGATACGTTTAAAATGTCACCAAGCCGATGCAGTTCCTTTTTCGCGCTGCCAACAAAAAAGTGAAGCTGCAAATATAAAATCTAGTGAATAGTCATTACCAGGTAAAAGATTATAAGCAGCTAAACAGTATAGGCAAATACATCATTCAACACTGGTTTAAAAATTGTCTGCCAGTCGTCAATTTTCCCCCCGAAATCTGATTTTTTTAATATTTCTAGCTTGTTTTATATTTTTAGACATAAACAGAAGACTATTACAGCCATTAAAATTTTTCAACAACGGGTTGTGGTAGTGTGACGTGGGCGACGCTGCTCCACCACCGTGGCTCCGCCACAGGTGCCCACAGGGTAACGAAAAGAGAGTTAGCAGTTCTGGCACTTTCTGTGGCCAATGGACAATAATTCCAAGTGGCTGCCATTAAAAAAAATTTTTTTTTTCCAATGAGTTTTTCTTTTATGTTGAAAATAGATTTTTACATAATTTTAAATTAATGATTTTATTGTCATTTTTCCTCTTTTTGTAACTTTAGAATGTTTTATTTTCATTGATTTTTTTAATTTTTTTTTCTATTTCATATCAATTTGCGTGTTAGGCATTTTTAATTTTCAACATAATTCTTTTGTTGTTGATAGAATTTTAATTTACCTAATTTTACTCTGGTTCAAAATTTCTCGAGAAATAAAATGGGCTATCAAAGAATTAATTTGAGTCGGGTTAAATTTCTAGCACTTAGTTAAATTCATGCTTTATAATATTTAAAAGCAATCCGAATTATATAATGTCACTCTCATTGATGAACTTATGGAAATATTGAAGAACATCTAATTGCAGAACTATGGACTCAATTGAAGAAATCAATGGAATAGGAAAGTGACTTCGAGTAAATGAGCTTAAAAGTTTATTCGCTACTCGTTTTCATTACTGTGATCTTTATATTTTTGGTAAATTTGTGAAGAAATGACACACACAATATATTTATGGGTATATTCATTTGATTTCACCCTTTTATAAAAGAGAATTTTTATAGATTTTCGTATGCAACTGATTATTTTCATGGATGATTTTTAATGTTTTTTAAAGAATAAAATTTTTTGCTTTAAAAACTAAAATAAATATATTGATACATATTTGGGTGATATATACTGACAAAATAAAACTTAAAAGACTCAATTTGGGAAAAATATTAATTTGGCATCAAGTTTTAACCTTTTACTTATGACATGGTACATCGTAAGCGAAAGGTTAACTAGCCTTGTTAATCCGATAACCGTCAAAAAATGGTTCAGAGGCAGCGTGAGCTTGATATTCGAGAAATAGAAGTTTTAACAGTATTTATCGCTGATATTGACAACAATTCGGTGATTATTGATTTGAAAAAGTTATTATTTTGAGTGTCAAATGTAAAGCACGTATAGCGTACGTAAAATAAAAAATAAAAGAGAGAGAGAGAGAGAGAGAGAGAGAGAGAGAGAGAGAGAGAGAGAGAAGAGGAAAAAAAAGTAGTGACTAAATAACTCTGTTTTAAATTGATTATAAGACTTTAAATTTTTTCTTAATTTTAACCCTTTTCCAGTGTACATGTTCTTTAAAATACTCATAAAAAACTTTTAACTTGTAAAGTGTGCTAATATACAACAATTATGCTTTTGAATTTATATTTCTAACAATTTAGTTTTAGGTTTGAAGAAATAAAACGGGGAGGTTTTGTTCCAGCAGATGTGAAAATATGAATGAAGAATTTGTTAGAAATTATGTTTCGCAGAAATTTGTTTCCTCAATTCAAATATAAATTACGTTAAAATTTCATTAAAATGTATTAAATGTATTAAAATTTTATTTAAATCATTAAATTTTTATGTTTTCGTTTTTAAGATCAAGGAAAGGGTCTTTTTTATTTTTCAATACTAATGTATTAAATGTATAAAATGTATTACATGGATAAAATGTATTAAAATTTTATTTTAGTCATCACATTTTTATGTTTCCGTTTTTAAAATCAAGGAAAAGATTTTTTATTTCTTTTTCAGTACTATTGATTTAATATCTCTGGTAAAATATTAAAAATACTTTTATAAAATAATGAATGTTTAACCGCTTCTTTCTAAATTTTTTGGAGAAAAAAAAGTTAAAAACTAGGTTCTTTTAAGCCATTATAAATAAAAAAAAACGTCTTTGAGAAGCAAATTTTGAAGTGGATATAATTAAATTTTGTTCAGAAATTTATTAACTGAAAGATAAATTTCATGTGGTGTACTTTTGATGTTGCAACGGATTACATCAATTCACTCCCAGCACCTTTGAGCAAATCCGGGAATCGTTTTTGCATCGTTATAGACTGTATGCGCAATGACGTCTGTTTAAGCAATTACTGTAATAATTAATCATAAAAATTTCGGTGGTTAATCACAAATAATAATAAAATAATATAAAATAGAAAACTATTAATGGGAAAAAGCAAAAGTTTTCCTCTAGACTCATCTTTTGCTATATTTTAATGTGATCTTTCTGAATAAAGAATAAGTATCCTAAGATAAAATTATTCTTTATAATGTGTCGATATCGCTAAAAAAATCAGTTGAGAAAGAGTATGAAATAAAATAAAGCAGAAACCAAACTTACCGGCCTGTAGCAAAATAAAATAAGGTTAAAAATAAAATAATAATTTAATAGTTAACAAATTTCGCGAAGAAGAAAATATTTAAAGTTGTGTTTATAGCTTGAATCGTATAAAAAAAAATATATGTATGTATGTATAAATGTTTAGAGTTCCTTTTTTCATCTGTCTTTCTCTACCACGCTACTATGTTCATGTTAACTTTATTTATTGACCACTTTTGATTTAGTATTTAACTGCATATTAAATTTATTAAAAGGTATATAGGTAGGTATTTTCATGACTAAAGTTCAGTAATTTGCAACGCAAGATTATTTAAAATATGTTTTTCATTCTGTTACATTTTCACACCATTCATTAAGCGTTAAATATTTAAATAATTTAACAAAAAAAATTTAGTTATGTACAGTGTAAATTCGACTAGAGTGTGAGTTATGCAAAAAGCAAATTTAAGTAATAACTTGAAATATAAGATAAGTAATATTTCAAGGTATTGCTACTTTTCTAAATTTAAATATAAGATTAGATAACTTGAAATATAAGATAATAAAAGTTCAAATTGCTTCGTAAACAATAGCAGAAAGGAAACATTTTTATCTTTTATATTGTTAAAAAACAACAATGAAAGTGTTAAAATTGAGAAATTTTTTGTTTCTGGTAACTTGCCAAAACTTATCGAACAATTATTGTAGAGATAAAAATGCTAATTCACGTTAATGGCAACAGCTAATAAAAAGCAATTTTAGTGATTTACAGTATAAATTTGTCTGGAGTTTAAATTATGCAAAAAATTTTAAGTATTAACTTGAAATACGGAATTCCTCGATTAAATAAAACATTATTTCCGTAAATAGTAACAAACTGGAATTTTTTTTCTATCATAATAATAATAAAAATAATTATATAAAAAAAAATTGATTCTACATGTATGTAGCAATAATAAAGGTGCCAAACCATGATATTTACTTGTTTCTGATGAGTTATTTTTTCTTATTTAAGCATTTTTGAACATAGGCAATAAAACAAGATTCAGATTCAGTTAATGTTTAACTTTTTATTAATTTTTTACATATTAAAATCATTCAAAGAAATATAGGTAGGTATCAATATTTATATGGCTAAAGTTCAGTAATTTGCAACGCAGGATGCGCAGGATGGCAAACATATGATGGAGGCTAGCACAGACAGCTTCAATTGGTAAAATGAGCAGAAGATATTTATAGAATAGCCGTAGATTGGTGCCATCTGAAGCAATTGTTTCTAAATGTGCCAAAAATTGAGTTTTGCAAATCAATACCAAAAGCTAGTTTCCCAAATGCTTCATGCCTAGAAAATCAGGGTTAGGTTTGCTTCCTTTTATTTATGTGTGAGCAAGTGTTTTCATCTACGAACCTGAGAAAAAATCATTTCAGAAGTAGAATAACAGGCAAACATTTACCCTTGTTCCTTAAAATAAGTACATCTCACTTGGAACCTTAATATGAGGTAACTTTTAAAATAATAACTTTTAAAAATGAAATCGCAATTTCATTTATCTCATTAAATATTTACATTGAAAATTGCATATAGTATTTTTTTTATTTTAGATGTTTTTATTCAGCCCACCAAAATTTTTTTTCCTCGATTTTTGGCCCTCGATCAGAAAAGTTTGCCCATCCCTGGTGTAACCTATTTCTATTCTGTTATCTATCACTTATTATGCTTTACATCTCTATATAATATAACAATAAAGCACTTTTAGTGATTTACAATGTGTGTCAATTTGACTAGCGAGTAAGCTGTGTGAAAACTTTTTAATATACAAATTCAAATACAAATGCGCAATTTAAAAGTTTAAATTGTTTCGTAAATAGTAACAGAAGGGAAATATTTTTATCTTTTATGTTGATAAAAATAATAATATAGAAAATACAATTCATTCTATACATGGTTTTAACTACAATGTAAGTACTAAAACTGAGATGTTTTCTGTTTCTGATTACTTGTTTTTTTATTTGAACTTTTTTGAGTACAGGTAATAGAAGGAAAAATAATCCAGATTCAAGTTTTTTATTTACTTAATGATCTAAATCAAACGTGCGTTGTTGTTTTGAGTTTTATGTACACGAAACATTACAATTGCAGCTGAAATTTTCACGATTATTAATTACAATATTTTTAAATTTTTAAAAATATTTTTTAAGTGTCTCCCCAATTTGAAAATGACCCCTATTCACATGTTGCCTACTGATCAGAATGAGTCCGAAAGTTTTGAAAAGCGTTGCAGTTATGTTTTCACTGTAGCAAAAGTAAGTATTGGCTCATATGCGACATTGGACAATTTGGGTAAAGATTCAAGAAGTGTAAAAGTTTAATCAATAAGTGCAAACTTGAATAAAGTTTTAAGTGTACAATTAAAATTTTTTAAACATTAAAAGGTGGGAGCTCCTATATTTTGTATTTCTCGTTAGTCTCTGTCTTCACGATAATCAGGCCTTGTCTAAAACTAACAAACTTTTTTTATTTTATAATTTCACACCGAAGAACTAAAATGACTGGGCAATAATAGAACTCCACTAGGATTTCGGAAATTATAAAAAAAAGGACAAAACAGGCTTGACGAAGTCAAGCCTTTCAATCAATTCCTTTGTCATGGAATCGGTGAGTAGGATACTTACCAGCTGGCTTTTAATTTCTCTTCTATTCTTTTCGAAATAAACATTCTCATATCGCAATAAACATTCTCATATTTCGAAATAAACATTCTCATATTAGTTCAAATGAAACTGTATGGCTCTAGCTTTGATGCAAGAGGGGAAAAATGGGTAAAATTAATCAAGTTAATACCTTTTCAAAACTCAGAAACTTTACTAATAAAAAAGTAATATTAAGATTAACAGAAAATAATAGAAATTTCTCGAGGTCAAAACTGAGACATACTTTGAAAGATTGTGAACAAAACTTTCTGCTAATACAATTTGTATCAGAAGATCTTTATAACGTTAATCAATCTGAAATAACAATAATCGTTTAAATAATGATTTCATTCTAGAAATAGCAGTATTACCTAGCACTGTTAGGGTAAAAAAGGTACTTTATTAAGTGATCTGAAAGAGCAAAATGAAATTTCCGTAAATTAGTACTTGTTTTATTGCTATTTTATAATTATTTTTGGTGAACAATACCTCTTCTTTATTTATGATGGAAATATTCTTGCTGAATAAATAGCTTAATTATTTAATTTTTGTTTCATGTCACAAAATTATGAGAGTCGAAAAGATGTGGCACATTCATAATTATGATTCTCGAAAATAATTACTAATGGCATCATTGTAATGGCACATAATGACCAACATTTTTTAAATCATTTTAGGTCATTTAATATCACGATACTGCATTTAAGTGCTATTCCAAATTATCTTTCTAAATTTGCATTTAGTACATAGAATTAATTTTTTATTACTTTCAGATTCCTTATTGGTAAAAGATTAATTTTAATACAGTCATATTTGTAATTTTTGAAAATTATTACTAATATTATTGATAACAGTAATATTTTTATAATCATTTTTAGAGGCGGTACATAAGGTGTCTTAAGGCCCTGTTACATATTCTCTCGCTAAATATGCATTTAGTTTACAATTCTTTTATTATTCGTTACCATTTTACTACAAAATAAATTTTGCATTTAGTAACAAGTGTTTTTAAAAAGTAGTTTCATATTTGATGACTCAAAGAAAAAATTCATTTAAATTACAAATTATTCTATTACCATCTATTTAAAGTACTATAATTTTTAAGTATTCAAGTTTTAAGTTTTTAAACATAATGTTCGGAAATTTATAAAGCAAACTTTAATCAGACATTAACGCGTACTGCGGCAGCAGTTATTTATTTTAATTTAAAAGGAAAGTATTCGCCTCTTAAAAATATTGGTACATTTTATTGCTTTAATTTTAAATGATTCGTCAGAAAGAGTTTCAAAAAACGCACCATAAATAGGAGAAGAAAAAAAAACTAATGATGCTGCATCATTTTATGAAAATTAAAATATGACACATTTATTCAGTAAAAACAGACATGATTGAAATAAGAATAAAATCAGATTTAAATTTAAAACTTTAGAAGATTTTCAAGACTAAATATAAAATTGAAATACTATATATAAAGTTTTATTATGAAAGAATATTTGTGATTAAAATTGAACTGAGGAAATTTGAATTTTTTATTATATCTAGTTAATTTAAGTCATTCGAATTTGCAATTTATGTATTTTGGTTCTGATTAAATTGAATAAACCAATGAAAGAATAAACAAAAAAAAATAATAACCTTTACATATTTAGTTAATTAAATAAAAGAAAACTAAATTTAATTGTGAAAAGCAATAAATAAAAATGATTTTAATTTTAAATTTAAACCATATTTCCGTAACATTTTGACAATCTAATTTTAGTTGCTTAAAAAATAATAAAATTAAAAAAAATAAGAAAAATCAAACGCGTAAAAATTATGAAATTGATTCATTTAAATATGTATGATAACGTATACAAAACCTAAAATTTGCTGCTATACCTCTAATAATTAATCTGTATAATATAATAAAAAAAAGATTTTAGGATTGTTTAAAGTAGATTGTTTAACTTCGTCAAAACTTAATTTTTAAAAATTATTTTTTTAAAAACACTTAAAATAAATTATTCTGCTTAATTTAATTCGTTTTAAATCAAAATCATAGTTCATTTTAAATTAAGATAGCCTTAAAATTAAGTTCGCTTTTTTTTTCTCTTCAGGACGTAAAACATTACACGTCATCATATTAAACGCATACAAAAATGATTTGAACATAGATTACGAAGTCCTTTCCTTCTCTTTCCCTGTTAAAACAAGTTTTGCGCATGCGTGATTATCTCGATAACGGGTAGAAAATGATTCTTCCTTCTGTTTCATGTTTTGGAAGAAAGAGCTGAAATTTATTATTTCTGGAGAGCTACAAAGCAAGGTTTCATTACCAAATATTCCTTATTTAGTATTGAAATATAAAATGGCGACAGGTGAAAATAAAAACTTTTTATGCACATGGAAAATAGAAAATTATTCTTTTGCTTATCAAAGATGTGGACAGTGCATTCGAAGTCCTTTATTTAAAGTCGGAAATTTAGGGGGAAGTGAATGGACAATTTTACTTTATCCTAGAGGTTATGGTCGATACATGTCCTTCAGTGTTGCATGTGTATTGTATCGATATCAATACAACGAAGGCGATGAAAGTGAAGAGAAAATTACTATCGATTTACGATTCGAGTTGGCGAGCTTAAATGGCAATACGGTGAAAATTTGTGATTTTCAGAATCAAGAAATTCTTAGAGGTGCCAAATCAACAGAGTTTGAGTTAGTCAAAATCGATGAACTCCAAGAGGAAATGGAACTATGGCCTGTAGACACTTTAGTACTCCGCTGCTATTTGATAAAAACTCACGATGTGTTGCCATTTGTTCCAAGAGGAAATCAATATTCCAGTTGCGAAGCCTTTACTGAAATTTGTGTGGATAACTTTAAGCATAATTGGATTATCAGGATTCCGGAATCTTCCGAATGGTCAAGGAGAAAAGAAATAATCTTTCCTGATATGCTCCCAGTTGTGCTCATCTACAAAGTTGTTGGCGATCAAATTTACGTCCAAGTTTGCTCAACAGTTAAGTACAAATACTCACGCTTTATTTCTTGCATCGTAACTTTCTTAGATTCAAAAGGAAGAGAACTTTTAAGTAAAACTTCTTCCCGTCTTTTTTCGAATGAAACTTGGGAATTACCAGGTGTTATTCATAAATCAGTTCTTGATCTTACAACATGTCAACCTCATAATGATATTAAACTAAAGATTGAAGTATCCTCTACTAATGATTCCATTTTTTCAAGAATTAACTACTGCAACGAACATTTAAATACTGATAACGGTAATAAACTTCAAAACTCTAATGTGCCGTGTGCCGCGGTTATATTAAACCCAAAACGAACTTCGGCTACACGAACTGACAGCATCTTACGTTTGCAGAACCACCTAAAGAATATGTTTGCAGATTCTAAATTTACTGATGTAAATTTAAAAGCAGATGGTGAAGTAATTCCGGCCCACAAGGCACTTCTAGCAGCTAGATCCCCTGTTTTCTGTGCCATGCTTGAACAAGACATGCTTGAAAGCAAGACCGGTATTGTTGAAATTCCCGACGTGGAACCCACAACTCTAAAATTGTTTCTGGAGTACTTATATTCTGGAACAGTTAACGAAATGGATGACGAAAATGCTATAAATCTTATGGTTATTGCTGATAAATATGAAGTTCTTTCTCTGAAGGATATGTGTTCCGGGTACCTGGGATCTGTCATGTCACTGAATAATGTGTGTAATGTGCTATATGTGGCTGACCTGGTGAATGACGCCACCTTAAAATCGGCTGCCACTGATTACATTGTAAGACACTCTCTTAAAGTTTTACCTTCGCCAGAATGGTCCACATGGGTCGAGAATAATGTAAAACTTGCCACTGAACTGTTTTTTAAATTGTCTCAAAAGCTTAATTGTGAGTCAAAGAGTTTATCGGGCAGATAAACAATAATTTTCCTTGAAAGAATTTTAGAACATTTTGTGCGATTCCTTTTTCTTTTTTTTTTTGTATAGGTGATGATTACCCTAAGTATATTTTTTAGAAACAAATTCTGCCCGAAAGTGTATTATATATAGCGTCAAGCAAGTATTTAGTTAATGATCGTACATTGATGCTTAAGTGATGAAAAAATAAAAATTATCACATTCTTATAAGTCTTCAACGAGTAGGTGAGATTAAAAGCATCAAAAACTGTTTCTTTGCTGGAGGACTCAGGGGTGACAAAGTTATTTTAAGGAATCCTTTTGAGTTTCATAATGCAATTAAATTGGCTTATATAATTATTTAGTCTTTTCCAGTTAAGGTTCGTCATATTTCGATGACTTACTTTTCTTGAGTATTAACCCCTAATCTGTTTTAATGCTAACTTGCTTTTTGTCTCCCCCTGTTGTAATTTTGGAGATATTTAATTGACTGAAAGTAAATTTTCAGAAAGTCTAGTTTATCCTACTTGAAAAACAAAATGAAATAGAAGCACTAAACCGGAACGCTAGATTATGTCAAAAACGGGTGCACAAATACCATAGCTCGTTATCAAAAACAATAAAAACAGATAACGGGTTAATTTGTGAACTTGTGAATTTGTGAATCTTTTATTTATTTTTTGACTATCATTCTAATAATATATGTTCAAGGCAATGTATGTATATCTCATGATTTTTTTATTGTTATCTTTATTTTTATTCAAAGAACTAAAGAGTATGAATTAGTTTTATAATATTTCGAGCCTCCGCTAAAAACTGGAAAAATCATAAGAAAAAACATTTTAAGATCTAACTGTGAATAATATCTTTAAAATGTTTGTTATTATATGCATTTTGCTATTGTTATATTGTCTGTATTTTTTATAATGTTGTTTTTAGCTTTCTGTTTAAATATTACCTATAACATTGAAAATAAAAATAATAAATGTTTCTTCAAAATTAAAATTTTAGCAATTGTTAAATAATTATAAATTTAGTTTCTAAAAGAGAAAATTATTACTCGAAGAAAATATTTGAGACTTAAAATAACTTCTTTTGTTTGATGTGTATTATATGGAAAATGGTTGAATTAATTTGTTGAGTGCTGATAGAAATTCAAAAGAACTCTACAACCAGGGGAGCATTTTTATGCAATTAGAGATGACAGAGAGAACCCACGCATAAATATTATAAATAAATAATTTCAATAATTTATTTATAATATTTATAAGTATATTAGCGATAGACGCTAGTTATTTTAATGGCTAGCAATCGTAAAGCTCTTTACTTTTAACCATCAAAATAGATAAATCAATAAGCAATTGATTAATATATTAATCTATAGATTTGTAAATACTTTGGTGCAATAGAAAATGCATTGGAAGAGTTCGTTCAATTTTATTTAATTTTAATTTTCTTTCTATAATTTCATGCTTTGCCTAACTGAACAATGTTTTGTTAAAGGATTTTGAGAAATATTTTTTCATTTAATATTTATTTAATATTTAATTTTATTTAATACTTAATTTTATTTAATATTTATTTTATATTAAATTTTATTTAATATTTAAATTTATTTAATATTTATTTAATATTTTATTTTATTTAATATTTTTAACACATATATAATATTTAATTTTACTTAATATTTAATATTACTTAAACTCACTGTACTGTATTTCCCTATCGTATATTATAATTCCATATTGTCGATGAGTTTTAAAATCTGGAATATGTGTACGAAAATGGACATAGCTCAAAATATATATGTTTAAGAAAACGGATACAGATTGAAATGTATATTTAAAAAAAATTGACATAGCTATTTAGGAAAATTAGCATAAAATTCGATTCCATTTTTTCAAATTTTCTTTTATGAGTAAAGAATCAGAGTTGGCCGTCGACTACAGTTGTAATCACGATTACAAGTAATTGATTACTGTAATCGACTATGTAATCATGATTGCAGCTGTAATCAAAGTTGTAATCATGATTACAAGTAATTGATTACTGTAATTCTTTGTTGTAATCACGATTACAGCTGTAATCAAAATTATGTTATCTTGTAATCATGATTACAAGTAATTGATTACTGTAATTCTTTGTTGTAATCACGATTACAGCTGTAATCAAAATTATGTTATCTTGTAATCATGATTACAAGTAATTGATTACTGTAATTCTTTGTTGTAATCACGATTACAGCTGTAATCAAAATTATGTTATCTTGTAATCATGATTACAAGTAATTGATTACTGTAATTCTTTGTTGTAATCACGATTACAGCTGTAATCAAAATTATGTTATCTTGTAATCATGATTACAAGTAATTGATTACTGTAATTCTTTGTTGTAATCACGATTACAGCTGTAATCAAAATTATGTTATCTTGTAATCATGATTACAAGTAATTGATTACTGTAATTCTTTGTTGTAATCACGATTACAGCTGTAATCAAAATTATGTTATCTTGTAATCATGATTACAAGTAATTGATTACTGTAATCGGAAAATGTAACCGATTACACTTCTGGCCAACTCTGTAAAGAATAAACTAATGAATCCAAAAAAATTCGTAACGTGGTATCACCTATTTCCAAAAATCACTTATCACTTGGTACATTTTATTAAATTATTATTCGTTTGAAAAGATATTAAAAGTCAACTGTTTCTCTTTCACCAGGGATATTACGGGTCCTATAAATGTATAACAGTGGCAATAAATTTACGTTGTAGAAATTTAAAACTCACTTTATTGTTTAGAGTTCTGAATATGAAGATATAGTCTGAAAAGTTGCATCCGTAATATCCGTAGTCCTTGACTTTCTGTCCCCCGAAATTAGGGACTCAGCCCAGTAATTATTATGCTTAAGGAAGGGTATTAAGTAAGGAAAAATAAGAACATAATTCTTCATTTAATTGCTAAATTTGGGGGAAAAACTGATCAGGCGCAATTTTTTCATGTGTCCATTTTTGTATATACACGCTTTTCAAACTGTGTTCATTTTCGAAGATGAGCATTTTGAACTGCGTCCATTTCATGAACATGCATTTTAACTATGTCCATTTTTGAAAGCACACATTTCGAGCTGTGTTCATTTTCTTATACACGTATTTTCAGTTTTGTTTGTTTTCTTAAATACGCATGTTCAGCTGTGACCATTTTCGTAAACACGAATTTCTAGCTGTGTTCATATTTAAAAATTCACCACCGATTTGATGTCTAAAATGAAACGCATTTTAGTATGTCCTACTGTAACATATGCTGAAAGGCTTTCTTTTATTTAATATAGTTTTATTTAACACTTAATGTTTGTCATTTCTTTTAACCATATTAAAAATTTGCAAATAAGTTTTTTGAAACACGAGAAAATCTTCGTATTATAAATGACCAGTAAGCCAAATAAGAAACTGACTTTCCTGAATAACTTTTGATCTAATAATCGGATCTTCACATTTTAGGACTCAATCTTAATGGTTGGAGATGACCGTAAATATGAGAATTAATTAGTACAGAAGATATTTTAAGTAACGAAATCAGACTCAAAAATAACTTAAAATATAGTCTTCATTAATTAATTAACATGTTAGCATGTTTGAGATCACCAAATATGGTGCTCAAAATGTCCCTCGATATTGATTTCTAGTGCACGTNAAAAATTGTTAATAACTAATATAATAATATTTAAAATCAGGTATTTAATTTTTTTTCTAGTAGAGGATAGTCTACTTTACTCGTCTGTCAATTAATACTAATAATATATTGGATTTTTTGTTAGTTAAAAATGGTTAAGTAAAAAATGTTACAATTGACACCACTCTCCCCTATTATTAAAAAAACAACAATTTCTTTGCTCATATTTCTTGTAATATTTTAATCAATAATGCTGACGCATTTTTTAAATTTACAGTTTTTAATCAAAATATATATATGTAAATTTTTTTCTAATGATTCATTTTATTTTTAATAAAACGAACGAAGCAAAGTTCAAAATATTTTTCAATTGAGTAAAAGAAAAATTAAACAAAGGAAATGCTATAGTAGTCCGGGCAAAAAAAGAGCGTTAAGAATTTAATAAACCGAAAAACAAACTACTTGATTTTTACGTTAAAAATCATATAAATTATTTGAATATTTTATTCACATGATCAAGAATTTGAAAGAATGGGAAAAGCTCTTCTGATAAATTATTCTTGTTACGTGGACCGATTTGATAAAAGAGTTTTAATTTCTTTTATTTCTTCTCTTACAAAATAACGTGTTCAAATAAGATATTAACATCTATGCATATATTAATATGTTATTCGCACTCGTTATTTTAAAGTCAAAACAGTATTAGATAAACGTATGTATGTAAGATATCAACAGATTGTGAATTCTGTTCTGTTAGTTCACCTCATGCGTTATTACACAAAAAAGAACAATGAATATTCTTAGATAAAAAATGTTTCTAGTTTAGGAGGAAGTAATCACACTTTAGTTTAATAAAAGCTTCAGAATAGTTGTTGATTTTCAAAATACTTCGTACTTGTAATCATAAAATGGCGTCATTTGAAAATAAGGAATTTTTATGCTCATGGAAAATAGAAAATTATTCATTTGCGTTTCAAAGATATGGCCAATACATTATGAGTCCTTTATTTAGAGTCAACAGTTTAGGTGGAAGTGAATGGTCAATATTTCTTTATCCAAGGGGCTGTTCTGAAACCTCGGTCGACAGTGTTGCATGTAAATTGTATCGCTATAAATATAACAAAGATGATGAAAGTGAAGATAAAATCACAATCGATTTACGATTCGAGTTGTGCAACTCTAATGATATTATTGTGAAAGTTTGTGAAATTCAAAACCAAGAAATTCATAGAGGAGACAAGTCCAAAGATTTAGAGTTAATTAAAATCAGAGAACTACAGGAGGAAATGGAACTTTGGCCTACTGGCACTTTAATACTTAGCTGCTATTTGATAAAAACTCACGATGTGCTGCCATTAATGCCAAACGAATTTTCTTACTCTAGATGTGAAGCTTTGACTGAGTTTTGCTTGGATAATTTCAAACATACTTCGATTATCATTATTCCGAAATCTCGTGAATGGTTAAGCAAAAAGAAAATCATTTTTCCTGATATGTCTTCAGTTGAAATAAACTGCAAAGTTGTGGGCGATGAAATTCGAGTGGAAATATGGTCAAGAATTGAGAAGTTTAAATCTCGGTTTATTTCTTGCATCGTAACTTTCCTAGATTCAAAAGGAGTTCAAATTCTATCAAAAAAATTTGCTTTGCTGATTTCAGATGCAAGTCGAAATCTTGCAGGTATTGTTCATGGGCCCGCAAGGAGTGTTCCCAATAATGATATCAAAATGAATATTGAAATATCCTCAACGAATAATGAGGTTTTCTCTACAATTGAGTACTTCAAAGAAGATTTAGGTGTGATTGACCATAACAAACTACAAAGTACTCAGCTAAGTTCCGAGTCTCATTCAAATGAATGCCAAGCTTCAACATCGAACAGTGTCAGTTTGTTTCGCCTTCAAAGCCATCTAAAGAACATGCTTACAGATTCAAAATTTACTGATGTTGTCTTAAAAGCAGATAACGAAGTAATTCCATCGCACAAGGCATTGCTAGCTGTCAGATCGCCTGTTTTCAGTGCCATGTTTGAGCGAGACATGCTTGAGAGCAAGAATGGTGTGGTTGAAATTCATGATGTGGAATCCAAAACACTCAAATTGTTTCTGGAATACTTGTATTCCGGTACAGTTGACAAACTGGATGTGGAAAGTGCGAAGAATCTTTTAGTTGTCGCTGACAAATATGAAGTTCTTTCTTTGAAAGAGATGTGCTCAGGGTACCTGGAATCTGTTCTGTCGTTGAATAATGTGTGTGACGTTCTTTCGTTGTCTGACATGGTGAACGATATCTCTTTAAAATCAGCTGCAATTGATTACGTTGTAAAAAACTCTCTTAAGGTATTACCTTCCACCGAGTGGTCAACGTGGGTCGAACATAATGTGAAATTGGCAAGTGAAATAGTTTTCTAATTATCCCAAAAGTTTAATAACGAAGCGAAAAATTAGTCTGGTAGATGAGATAAGGTTTAAGAAACGTTGTGCAGCTATATTTGAATAACTGGGAGACGTTCAATGTTTAGATACTAGTGCTTTTGATGGGAAAGAACAACGCATCTATGTTCCTGTGGTGTGCAAGATCGGCAATGGTCCCGGACATCTAGTTAAAAAGAGGCACCCATTTGATTACAAAAGATATTAAACTTGAAATCTATTTTTTATTATTTTATTATGAAATTAATTTAATTAATTATTAATTATGATAAATATTTGGTTCAGGCAAAATGTTTTATGAAGAATCAAATATGAAATTTAACGATGAAGTTTCAGATTATTAAAATTTTAATATTCTTCACATTTAAGAAAAATCAAAGCACTTTGTTTAAATAAGAAATTTTTTACCATATAATTATTTTTATTTATTTAATTATTTTTAGTTAAAATGAATTTCAAATACAGTTTTCATTTTTTAAAAGTATATATTTTTAATTAAATTATTAATTAATTAAAATTTAATTAAAGTATTTTAATTATAATTATTAAAAATTGCATTAAAATTTTATTTTATAAATTTTTATATTCCTCACATTTAAGAAAAATCAAAGCTCTTTGTTTAAATAATACATTTTTTACCATATAATTATTTTTATTTAATTAAAATTATTAAAAAATTTATTAATATTTATTTTAATAATTTTAATATTCTTTATTCCTGACTTAATATTAATTTGACCCCTACCTTGCGCATACTTTTTCTTCATTTTCGATGAAAATTTTGAAAATAAGTAAAAACATGGACCTAACCAATTTGAATATTGATGATGATTCTTCAGATATCGAAACGCTTCTTTTTTATTTTAATGTATTTAGAAAAATAATTTATATAATGTGTAGGTAAGTTATATAATGCGATAAAAAAGGCATATATGTAGAAGTGGGCTCATTACTGAAAATCTTAATTTTTTTAATCATTAACAATTTCGTTCTTAAATGTAGGTACTTTCACTTAAATATTTAATTTTATATATGAAATTTGAAATAAAATGATCTTTTAATGAACTAATTTTTAGCAGAGATGTAGCATTTATTTTTTCTTGGAAGTATTAAGTTAGCTAAAAGTTTAATTGATTTATTTTATGCTTATTTTTATATATTGCTGTTTAAAATGCCACTTGGGAATAGCCAGCAAGCCGGCTTTGGGAAACCAAGCGAATTTAAGGTATAGGGTGCTTCTCTTGCTTTTCAGTGGCTCCATCTATTGCTAATAATACGATTTCAGCCACACACACTAATGTTGCAGTTCGTTTTACACGGTGGACCCATTCACACATCCATTCATTCATCCACAAATCATTATTTTGACCAGAACTAGAGAACGATCAAGCTTTTATTCAGTACCACCAGCGGTATTGATTTGTTACGGGAACTTGGAGGCTCCGGCAGATTCAGCGTGCACCAGTCACCTTTTTATACACGGGTTTTCTTTGCCAGCGTTGTTCAAACTCCCGTTCTGACGAACACGAGCCCAACGTCCTACAACCAGTCTATCCTGGTCCTTGAATTTTATATAAAAAATACTTAACAATTAATAAAAAACTGAAATTCGAACTAAATTATAAATATGTTTTAAAGGACAGTGGACAAGAAATCAAACACTATATTAACTTTTGATCTAACTCTTGTTTTAACGTACTTGGATTTCATAATAATGTTATGGGGATATAATCCTGAATATGATCTTGTTTCAAAAGTTGCGAATATAAGTTACGAAATCAATTGCAAAATAACACTTTTTTAAAAAAAATAAATGTACATATATTTTTAACAAATTAAAAAACTTGACCCTCCAAATATGAAGTAAAATCGTATTATGAAAAATTATGTTCAAGAAATCACATTATTAACTTTTAATTTCTCAAGTCGATTCCCCCAAGTCCTTACAGATGTTGTATTATTTAGCAAATTAAAAAATAAAAATTAATAAACAATCATAAAAATAAAATTTTACATAGAATTTTGAAAGTTCTATAAATCTGAGCAAAAAGGTTTTGATTAACTTTCTTTTACTTTGAAAGTACGGCAAAAAATTATTTGAGAAAGTACATTTTTGTGTTTTATTTCTTAAATTAAAATGTTGCCCTTATTAATTAATTAGCACATTTAAGGTTGTGTTCCCGACTTCAGAACTGTGCTCTAATAATTAAAAATCCGATTATAAAATCTGAGGCTATTAAAGTGTTCGCTTTTATAATACATAATCTTACTTTAGATAATTTCATGATTTAATTAGAATTTTCCTTCCTTCCCTTAGGAAAATTTGCCATAGGTTTGCCATAAAAAAATGCCATAGGATATTCCTATGGGGTTTTGCCTATGGCAAAAATTTTGCCATACACTTTTGCCATATACGTATGGCAGAATTTTGCCATACATGTATGGAAAATTTTTGCCATAGGCAAAAC
>NC_092205.1:24405536-24423850 GCF_043381705.1 Parasteatoda tepidariorum | reverse complement strand
TATGTGTATCAAATCAAACTAAAATATTTTGTAGAAAAACAATACTTTCATGACTTTTATTATTTTTATACTAGTGAGAACCAAAACAATATGGAAATGATGGATCCTACCACGTGATTTCCCGGCCAATAAAAATGTAGCGTTAAACGTTTAACGCAACCTTGTTGGAAGTCACATAAGAAGTATCACTTCAATAATATTTTGATTTTTACGGTTCCACAAAGCGGATAAATATCTTTTTTCCATTATTCTTGCTTTTTAGTATTTTTTTTTATTTCAATTAAAGAACGAGCAGGAAAAGTGCTGTCATAAACAATTAAAGAATAAATTCATATAGCATAATTAAAATATGCATTATCAAAACTAAACTCAGCGGCGTGACATCCCATAGAGGGACAAGGCCTACTGTGTCCATCTCAGTTTTCTTGACCTTGGGCTCTGGGGTGCAGGAGCAGATGTTCCGGTCAGGTGGTCAGCCGTACGCGGAACCCCCAGTGTTTAGTTCTTTAGCATGCTTGGTACTCATTTATCGACCCACTGAAGGGATGAAAGGCTGAGTCAGCCTTGCCCGGCCCGAGGATCGAACCAGGGACCTGTTGCACGACAGCGCGAAGTGCTACCGTTCAGCCAATGGGTGATTATCATCAGCACATTATCAAGCTTGTAATTAAAACATAAATGATAATCTGCAAAAGTTAATAATTAATAATAAAATATGCAGTATTTAAACATATACGTTGTAAATGTTACATATACATTGAAAATTGATAACAGATTTAATGATAAATTGAACTTTAATGAAGTTAAGAAATTACACAAATTAATAACAGATTTAAGTATCTTAAATTGAACGTTAATGAAGTTAAGAGCAGAAATTCGTAAACAAGAAATTAAGAGTTAAGAGGCCAAAAGTAAAGCACATTAAAAAAACAGAAATAAAATAAGGAGAGTATGATAAGTCTATAAATCTATAGGAAATGTATAGATTTATAAAAATCTAAATACGTGTTTTAAAATAAATTATTTCCAAAGGAGTATTTGTAAATATTTTTTAAATCTAACAATATTTAAAATCTTAATGAATCCATTTGTTATTGAATCGTAGTTTATTCTTCATATTATATATTGTTCGCATGTTCTTATATTGTTTATTCTACATTTACTATTTTGCATGAGCCAAGTATTTATAGAAAAATGTAATTTTCATAACAAAAATAATTGAATTAAAATTTTTGAGTTCTCATCAGTCATATATTCTGCTTGATGCCTGCGACCGTTCCCACCCATCGGCACACCACTAGATAGAATCGATTGTTTCCAGGAAATTTTATCATCGCAAGCATAGATAAAGGAGCAGCATATCATTACTAAGTGTAGTGGTAATGCACTCTTTATCATCGCAGATCATAACTAGCTTTTTAAAAGCAAAAGTAGAGATTA
Source organism: Parasteatoda tepidariorum (assembly GCF_043381705.1). Taxonomy (NCBI): domain Eukaryota; kingdom Metazoa; phylum Arthropoda; class Arachnida; order Araneae; family Theridiidae; genus Parasteatoda; species Parasteatoda tepidariorum. Next base: position 24,422,410 of record NC_092205.1, on the reverse strand, counting down.
AATATTTTTAAGCTCAAATTAAAGATTATTTCCGTAAATAGTAACAAAGTGGAATTTATTTTTCTTTCATAATAATAATAAAATTAATTATATAGAAAAAAAATTGATTCTACATGTACAAGGTGCATCCAGAAAGTAAGTTTCTATATTTTTTTTAAAAAAAAAACTCATACTTTCAGGAACATATTTATTGGATTCAAATACAGCAATGTTTCAACTATTTTTTAACGTAGCCACCACCAGAATTGAGACACTTGTCGTATCGTGGGATCAATTTTTGTATCCCTCTGTCGTTGAACTCTGCCGCCTGTGAATGGAACCTGCGTGTGACAGACGTCTTCAGCTCTTCGTCGTTGCCAAGACGCTCACCGGAGGACAGGAATTTCTTGAGGAGCAAGAAAACGGGAAAATCGCTGGGAGCAAGATCAGGGGGGATGATCAAACATCTCCGAGCCAAATTTCGTCAAGCCAGCTGCTGTGCGCCGAGCCGTATGTGGACGAGCATTGTAATGGAGGAGCACAACACCTGCATTAAGCATTCCACGCCTCTTGTTTTGAATGGCACGTCGTTCCGCAGTGTTTCACAGTAACGGTCAGCGTTTACTGTTTCACTACGTGGTTCATTCACAGGAGGCAGAGTTCTACGACAGAGGGATGCAAAAGTTGGTCCCACGATACGACAAGTGTCTCAATTCTGGTGGTGGCTACGTTAAAAAATAGTTGAAACATTGCTGTATTTGAATCCAATAAATATGTTCCTGAAAGTATGAGTTCTTTTTTTTTTTAAAAAAAATAGGGAAACTTACTTTCTGAATGAGCTTCGTATGTAACAATAATAAAGGTGTCAAACCATGATATTTCTTTGTTTCTGATGAGTTATTTTTTCTTATTTAAACATTTTTAAACATTGGCAATAAAACAAAATTCAGATTCAATTAATGTTTAACTTTTTATTAATTTTTTACATATTAAATTCATTCAAAGAAATATAGGTAGGTATCAATATTTATATGGCTAAAGCTCAGTAATTTGCAACGCAACATTATTTAAAATATAGATCTACTATCAGCTTTTCATTGTGTAACCTATTTCTATTCTGTTATCTACCACTTATTATGCTTTAAATCTCTGTATAAATGACAATAAGGCACTTTTAACGACTTACAGAGAGTGTAAATTTGACTAGCGAGTAAGCTGTGTGAAAACTTTTTAATATACAAATTCAAATACAAATGCGCAATTTAAAAGTTTAAATTGTTTCGTAAATAGTAACAGAAGGGAAATATTTTTATGTTGATAAAAATAATAACATAGAAAATATAATTGATTCTATACATGGTTTTAACTACAATGTGAGTACTAAAACTGAGATGTTTTCTGTTTCAGATTACTTGTTTTTTTATTTGAACTTTTTTGAGTATTGGTAATAGAAGGAAAAATAATCCAGGTTCAAGTTTTTTATTTACTTAATGCTCTAAGCCAAAACGTGCGTTGTTGTTTTTAGTTTTCTGTACAAGAAACATTACAATTGCAGCTAAAATTTTCTCAAGTAGTAATTACAATATTTTTAAATTTTTAAAAATATTTTTCAAATGTCTCCCCATTTTGAAAATGACTCCTATTCACATGTTGCCTACTGATCAGAATGAGTCCGAAAGTTTTGATTAAATAGAAAATCGTTGCAGTTATGTTTACACTGGAGCAAAAGTAAGTATTGGCTCATATGCGTCATTGGACAATTTGGGTAAAGATTCAAGAAGTGTAAAAGTTTAATGAATAAGTACCAACTTGAGTAAAGTTTTAAGTGTAAAATTAAAGTTTTTTAAACATTAAAAGGTGGGAACCCCTATATTTTGTATTTCTGGTTATTCGCCCCTTCTATCTTTACGATAACCAGGTCCGTCTACATCTAACAAAATTTTTTTTTTTTATAATTTCATACTGAAGAACTAAAATGGGCGGGGCAATAATAGAACTCAACAAGGATTTTGGAAATTATAAAAAAAAGGAAACTGACTCGACAAATAAACCAATGGGTAGAATACTTTTAATTTCTCTTCAATTCTTTTCGAAATAAACATTCTCATATCGAAATAAACATTCTCATATTTCGAAATAAACATTCTCATATTAGTTCAAATGAAACAGTATGGCTCTAGCTTTGATGTAAGAGGGGAAAAAATGGGTAAAATTGCACAAGTCAAAACCTTTTCATAACTCAGAAACTTTTCTAATAAAAAAGTAATATTAAGATTCACAGAAAATAATAGAAATTTCTCGAGGTCAAAACTGAGACATACTTAGAAAGATTGTGAACAAAACTTTCTGCTCATACAATTTGTGTCAGAAGATCTTTATGACGTTATTTGGATTAACAATAATAGTTTAAATAATAGTGTCATTTTAGAAATAGCAGCATTATCTAGCACTGTTAGGGTAAAAAATGTATTTTATTAAGTGATCTGAAAGATCAAAATGAAATTTCCGTAAATTAATACTTGCTTTATTACTATTTTATAATTATTTTTGGTGAACAATACCTCTTCTTTATCTATGCTAGAAATGTTCTTGCTGAATAAATAGCTTAATTAATTAATTTTTGTTTCACATCACAAAATTGTGAGAGTCAAGATTTGGCACTTTCATAACTGTGATTCTCGAAAATAATAACTAATGGAACCACCATTTTTATAATCATTTGTGGCTATTCAATATCACGATACTGCATTTAAGTTCTATTGCAAATTATCTTTTTAAATTTGCATTTAGCACATAGAATTTTTATTTTTATTTTCAGATTCTCTATTGGTGAAAGACTAATTTTAATAGTCATATTAGTAATTCTTGAAAATTATATCTAATATTAATGATAGCAGTAATATTTTTATAATCATTTTTAGAGACCAAATATCACGGTACATAAGGTGTCTTAAAGCCCTGTTACATATTCTCTCGCTAAATATGCATTTAGTTTATAATTCCTTTATTATTCGTTACCATTTTACTGCAAAATAAAATTTTTATTTCGTGTCAAGTTGTTTTCGAAAATTAGTTTCATATTTAATGACTCAAAGAAAAAATCATTTAAATTACAAATTATTCTATTGCCATTTATTTAAAGTACAATTATTTTAAAGAATTCAAATTTTAAGTTTTTAAACATCATGTTCTGATATCTATAAAACAAATTTCAATTAAACATCAACGCATACAGCAATAGCAGTTACTTATTTTAATTTGAAAGGAAAGTGTTCACGTCTTAAAAATATTGGTATATTTTATTGCTTTAATTTTAAATGATACATCAGAAATAGTTTTAAAAGAGCACCGTAAATAGGAGAAGAAAAAAAAAATTAACGAATGCTGCATAATTTTATAAAAATTAAAATATGAAACATATATCTATTCAATAATAACTGACATAATTGAAATAAGAATAAAATGCGATTTAAATTGAAAACTTTAGAAGATTCGCCAGACTAAATATAAAATTGAAATGCTATAAAGTTTCATTATGAAAGAATATTTATGATTAAAATTGAGTGGAGGAAATTTGAATTTTCTATTATATCTAGTTAAGTCATTCGAATTTGCAATTTATGTATTTAGGTTATGATTAAATTGAATAAGCCAATGAAAGAATAAACAAAAAAAATAATAACCTTTACATATTTAGTTAATTAAATAAAAGGAAACTAAATTTAATTGTGAAAAGTAATAAATAAAAATGATTTTAATTTTAAATTTAAACCATATTTCCGTAACATTTTGACAATCTAATTTTAGTTGCTTAAAAAAATAATAAAATTAAAAAAAATAAGAAAATAAAAAAATAAGAAAAATTAAACACGTAAAAATTATGAAATTGATTCATTTAAATATGTATGATAACGTATACAAAACCTAAAATTTGCTGCTATACCTCTAATAATTAATCTGTATAATATAATAAAAAAAAGATTTTAGGATTGTTTAAAGTAGATTGTTTAACTTCGTCAAAACTTAATTTTTAAAAATTATTTTTTTAAAAACACTTAAAATAAATTATTCTGCTTAATTTAATTCGTTTTAAATCAAAATCATAGTTCATTTTAAATTAAGATAGACTTAAAATTAATTTCGCTTTTTTTTTTCTCTTCAGGACGTAAAACATTACACGTCATCATATTAAACGCATACAAAAATGATTTGAACATAGATTACGAAGTCCATTCCTTCTCTTTCCCTGTTAAAACAAGTTTTGCGCATGCGTGATTATCTCGATAACGGGTAGAAAATGATTCTTCCTTCTGTTTCATGTTTTGGAAGAAAGAGCTGAAATTTATTATTTCTGGAGAGCTACAAAGCAAGGTTTCATTACCAAATATTCCTTATTTAGTATTGAAATATAAAATGGCGACAGGTGAAAATAAAAACTTTTTATGCACATGGAAAATAGAAAATTATTCTTTTGCTTATCAAAGATGTGGACAGTGCATTCGAAGTCCTTTATTTAAAGTCGGAAATTTAGGGGGAAGTGAATGGACAATTTTACTTTATCCTAGAGGTTATGGTCGATACATGTCCTTCAGTGTTGCATGTGTATTGTATCGATATCAATACAACGAAGGCGATGAAAGTGAAGAGAAAATTACTATCGATTTACGATTCGAGTTGGCGAGCTTAAATGGCAATACGGTGAAAATTTGTGATTTTCAGAATCAAGAAATTCTTAGAGGTGCCAAATCAACAGAGTTTGAGTTAGTCAAAATCGATGAACTCCAAGAGGAAATGGAACTATGGCCTGTAGACACTTTAGTACTCCGCTGCTATTTGATAAAAACTCACGATGTGTTGCCATTTGTTCCAAGAGGAAATCAATATTCCAGTTGCGAAGCCTTTACTGAAATTTGTGTGGATAACTTTAAGCATAATTGGATTATCAGGATTCCGGAATCTTCCGAATGGTCAAGGAGAAAAGAAATAATCTTTCCTGATATGCTCCCAGTTGTGCTCATCTACAAAGTTGTTGGCGATCAAATTTACGTCCAAGTTTGCTCAACAGTTAAGTACAAATACTCACGCTTTATTTCTTGCATCGTAACTTTCTTAGATTCAAAAGGAAGAGAACTTTTAAGTAAAACTNGTGTATACAGCATCTTACGTTTGCAGAACCACCTAAAGAATATGTTTGCAGATTCTAAATTTACTGATGTAAATTTAAAAGCAGATGATGAAGTAATTCCGGCCCACAAGGCACTTCTAGCAGCTAGATCGCCTGTTTTCTGTGCTATGTTTGAGCAAGACATGCTCGAAAGCAAGACCGGTATTGTTGAAATGCCCGACGTGGAACCCATAACTCTGAAATTATTTCTGGAGTACTTATATACTGGAACAGTTAATGAAATGGATGACGAAAATGCTATAAATCTTATGGTTATTTCTGATAAATATGAAGTTCTTTCTCTGAAAGAAATGTGTTCCGGTTACCTGGGATCTGTCATGTCACTTAATAATGTGTGTAATGTGCTATATGTGGCTGACCTGGTGAATGATGCCACCTTAAAATCTGCTGCCACTGATTACATTGTAAGACACTCTCTTAAAATTTTACCTTCACCAGAATGGTCCACATGGGTTGAGAATAATGTAAAACTTGCCACTGAACTGTTTCTTAAATTGTCTCAAAAGCTTAATGTTGAGTCAAAGAGTTTATTTAGTAGATAATTAATAATTGTCCTTTAAAGAACTTTAAAACGTTTGGTGTAATTCTTTTGTGCTGGTTGCTTTGTGATTATTGCTATTAGTATATTTAAAAAAAAAGTCTTCCCGAAAACGTATTATATAATGTAGCGTATAGCAAATACTTATTTACAGATGATCGAACATCGGGAGTTTTGATGAAAAAATAAAAGTTATCACATTTTGATAAATTGTCAAATTAAAAACATCCAAAACTGTTTCTTTGGAGGACTGAGAGGATGAAAAGTTATTTTAAGGAATCCTTTTTATTTTCATAATGCAATTAAATTGGCTTATTTTTTTTATTTAGCCTTTTCCAGTTAAGAAAAAAACTAATGTTTCGATGACTCATATTTCGATATTTACTATATTTTATTGTTGTATTGACTATATTTATTATATTTCCTGAGTATTATTCGCTAATCTGTTTTAATGCTACTTGCTTTTTGTCACCCCCTGTTGTGATTATGGAGGTATTTAAATGAAAGTTAATTTTCAGGATATTTAGTTTACACTGCGCCAAAAACAAGATGAAATAGAAGTACTAAACCGGATCTCTATATTATGTCAAAAAAGGGTGCACAAATACCCTAGCTCGTCATCAAAAACATTAAAAACAGATAACGGGTTAGTTTATGAACTCTAATGTGTAATCTTTTATTCAATTTTTGACTTGCATTCTAATAATGTGTATGTAAATCTCATGATTTCTTTTCATTATTATATTTATTTTCATTCAAAGAACTGAAGAGGAAGAATTAGTTTTATAATATTTTGAGCCTCTACAGAAAATCTGGATAAATTACTAAAAAAAATTAAACCCCAACTGTAAATAATATCTTCAAAACGTTTGTTGTTAAATGTATTTTGCTATTAGTATATTGTGCGTATTTTTTATAACGTTGTTTTTACCTTTCTGTTTAAATATTACCTATAACATTGAAAATAAAGAAATTAAACGTTTCTTTAAAATTCAAATTTTAATAATTGTTTAAAATTTTTAAATTAAATTTCTAAAAGAGAAAGTTGTTACTCGAAGAAAATATTTAATACTTAAAATAACTAAATTTGTTTGATGTGTTTAGTATATAAAATGTTTGAATTTATTTGTTCAGTTCTGATAGAAATTCAAAAGATCTCAACAACCAGACGAGCATTTTTATGAAATTATGATAATTTCAATAATTTATTCATAATATTTATGAGTATATTAGCGATAGACGTTGATGGTTGAAACTCAAAACTTTTAAAATCATTTTAATGTATAGCAACTGTAAAATCTAATTTTAACCATCGAAGTAAAATAAATGAATATGCAATTGATAAATATTAATCTATAGATTTGCAAATATTTCGGTGCAATAGAAAATGCTTTGGATGAGTTCGTTCAATTTCATTTAATTTTAATTTTTTTCTATAAATCCATGGTTTGCCTAACCAAACAAACTTAGCGTATTTCAGAATGTTTCGTTGGAGGATTTTCAGAAATATTTTTTTATTAAATATTCATTCAATATTTAATTCTATTCAATATTTATTTAATATTTAATTTTATTTAATATTTTTTCAACACTTAATATATAATATTTGATATTACTTAAAATCAGTCTACTGTATTTCCCTATCGTATATTATAATTCCATATTGTCGATGACTTTTAAAATCTGGAATACGTGTTCGAATATGGACATAGCTCAAAATACAGGTTTAAGAAAACGGGTGCAGAATGATATGTATATTTAAAAAAAATTTATTTAGGAAAATTAGCATAGAATTTGATTCCATTTTTCAAGTTTTCGTTTATGAGTTAAGAATAAACTAATGAATCCAAATAAATTCGTAACGTGGTATCTCCCATTTGCATAAATTACTTGGTACATTTTATTAAATTATCTTTTGAAAATATTTTAAAATAATTATATCTTTTGAAAATATTATAAAAGTCAACTGTTTCTCTTTCACCAAGGGATATTGTCCTATAAACTTATAATAGTGGTAATAAATTTACGTTGTAGGAATTTAAAACTCACTTTATTGTTTAGAGTTCTGAATATGGAGATACCACCTGAAAAGTTGCACCCGTAATATACATTGACATTCTGTCCCCCGAAAAAAAAAAAGCGCGTAAGTCTTCATTTAATTGCTAAATTTGTGGGGAAAACTGATCAGGCGTATTTTTTTCTTGTGTCCATTTTTGTATAAACACTCCTTTCAAAACTATGTCCATTTTCGAAGATGTGCATTTTGAACTGTGTCCATTTCATAAGCACGATTTTAAACTTTGTCTATTTTCGTGAGCACACATTTTGAGCTGTGTTCATTTTCTGATACGCGTATGAGTTTTGTTTGTTTTCTTAAATACGCATGTAGAGCAGTGACCATTTTCGCAAACACGAATTTCGAGCTGTGTCCAGATCTAAAAACTCATTTACGATGTGATGTCCAAAATGAAACCCTTAACGCATTTTAGTAGGTTCTACTGTAACATATGCAGAAAGACTTTCTTTTATTTAATATGTAATTTTATTTAACACATAATGTTATGTCAATTCTCTTTACGATTTAAAAAAAAATTCCAAATATGTTTTTTGAAACACGAGAATTTAATGAAAATCTTCGTATTATAAATGACCAGTGCGCCAAATAAAATAACTGACTATCCTATTTACTTTTGATCTAATGATCTGATCTTCACGTTTTAGGACTCAATATTAAAGGTTGTAGATGACCTAAAATATGAGAATTACTTAGTACAGAAGATATTTTAAGTAACGAAATCAGACACAAAAAAAACTTAAAATATAGTCTTCAATAATTAATTAACATGTTAGCATGTTTGAGATCACCAAATATGGTGCTCAAAATGTCCCTCGATATTGATTTCTAGTGCACGTAACATCAATCGATGTCTTCTTGAAATGAAACAAATAAAAAATTAGAGGTTAAATTTACGTGTTAATAATAAAAAATTTACATAAGAATAAATCTGTTGAATAAATTTTATCTTGATATTTTCGTTGTTTTTACACATAATTTAAACTTTGATTATTTTAAATAATATAGTATAATTAAAAAAAAAAAACAATTTTTTTTGCACATATTTACTGTAATATTTTAATAAATAATGCTGACGCATTTTTTAAATTTACAGTTTTTAATCAAAATGTATATATGTAAATTTTTTTCTAATGATTCATTTTATTTCTAATAAAACGAACGAAGCAAAGTTCAAAATATTTTTCAATTGAATAAAGGAAAAATTAAACAAAGGAAATGCTATAGCAGTCCGAGCAAAAAAAGAGCGTTAAGAATTTAATAAACCGAATAACAAACTACTTGATTTTTACGTTAAAAATAATATAAATTATTTGAATATTTTATTCACATGATCAAGAAATTGAAAGGGTGGGAAAAGCACATCTGATAAATTATTCTTGTTACGTGGACTGATTTGATAAGAGAGTTTTAATTTCTTTTATTTCTTCTCTTTAAAATAACGTGTTCAAATAAGATATTAACATCTATGTATATATTAATATCTTATTCGCACTCGTTATTTTAAAGTCAAAACAGTATTAGATAAACGTGTGTATGTAAGATATCAACAGATTGTGTATTCTGTTCTGTTAGTTCAGCGCATGCGTTATTACACAAAAAAGAACAATGAATATTCTTAGATAAAAAAATGTTTCTAGTTTAGGAGGAAGTAATCACACTTTAGCTTAATAAAAGCTTCAGAATAGTTGTTGACTTTCAAAATACATACTTCGTATTTGTAATCATAAAATGGCGTCATTTGAAAATAAGGAATTTTTATGCTCATGGAAAATAGAAAATTATTCTTTTGCGTTTCAAAGATATGGCCAATACATTATGAGTCCTTTATTTAGAGTCAACAGTTTAGGTGGAAGTGAATGGTCAATATTTCTTTATCCAAGGGGCTGTTCTGAAACCTCGGTCGACAGTGTTGCATGTAAATTGTATCGCTATAAATATAACAAAGATGATGAAAGTGAAGATAAAATCACAATCGATTTACGATTCGAGTTGTGCAACTCTAATGATATTATTGTGAAAGTTTGTGAAATTCAAAACCAAGAAATTCATAGAGGAGACAAGTCCAAAGATTTAGAGTTAATTAAAATCAGAGAACTACAGGAGGAAATGGAACTTTGGCCTACTGGCACTTTAATACTTAGCTGCTATTTGATAAAAACTCACGATGTGCTGCCATTAATGCCAAACGAATTTTCTTACTCTAGATGTGAAGCTTTGACTGAGTTTTGCTTGGATAATTTCAAACATACTTCGATTATCATTATTCCGAAATCTCGTGAATGGTTAAGCAAAAAGAAAATCATTTTTCCTGATATGTCTTCAGTTGAAATAAACTGCAAAGTTGTGGGCGATGAAATTCGAGTGGAAATATGGTCAAGAATTGAGAAGTTTAAATCTCGGTTTATTTCTTGCATCGTAACTTTCCTAGATTCAAAAGGAGTTCAAATTCTATCAAAAAAATTTGCTTTGCTGATTTCAGATGCAAGTCGAAATCTTGCAGGTATTGTTCATGGGCCCGCAAGGAGTGTTCCCAATAATGATATCAAAATGAATATTGAAATATCCTCAACGAATAATGAGGTTTTCTCTACAATTGAGTACTTCAAAGAAGATTTAGGTGTGATTGACCATAACAAACTACAAAGTACTCAGCTAAGTTCCGAGTCTCATTCAAATGAATGCCAAGCTTCAACATCGAACAGTGTAAGTTTGTTTCGCCTTCAAAGTCATCTAAAGAACATGCTTACAGATTCAAAATTTACTGATGTTGTCTTAAAAGCAGATAACGAAGTAATTCCATCGCACAAGGCATTGCTAGCTGTCAGATCGCCTGTTTTCAGTGCCATGTTTGAGCGAGACATGCTCGAGAGCAAGAATGGTGTGGTTGAAATTCATGATGTGGAATCCAAAACACTCAAATTGTTTCTGGAATACTTGTATTCCGGTACAGTTGACAAACTGGATGTGGAAAGTGCGAAGAATCTTTTAGTTGTCGCTGACAAATATGAAGTTCTTTCTTTGAAAGAGATGTGCTCAGGGTACCTGGAATCTGTTCTGTCGTTGAATAATGTGTGTGACGTTCTTTCGTTGTCTGACATGGTGAACGATATCTCTTTAAAATCAGCTGCAATTGATTACGTTGTAAAAAACTCTCTTAAGGTATTACCTTCCACCGAGTGGTCAACGTGGGTCGAACATAATGTGAAATTGGCAAGTGAAATAGTTTTCTAATTATCCCAAAAGTTTAATAACGAAGCGAAAAATTAGTCTGGTAGATGAGATAAGGTTTAAGAAACGTTGTGCAGCTATATTTGAATAACTGGGAGACGTTCAATGTTTAGATACTAGTGCTTTTGATGGGAAAGAACAACGCATCTATGTTCCTGTGGTGTGCAAGATCGGCAATGGTCCCGGACATCTAGTTAAAAAGAGGCACCCATTTGATTACAAAAGATATTAAACTTGAAATCTATTTTTTATTATTTTATTATGAAATTAATTTAATTAATTATTAATTATGATAAATATTTGGTTCAGGTAAAATGTTTTATGAAGAATAAAATATGAAATTTAACGATAAAGTTTCAGATTATTAAAATTTTAATATTCTTTGCATTTAAGAAAAATCAAAGCACTTTGTTTAAATAAGAAATTTTTTACCATATAATTATTTTTATTTATTTAATTATTTTTAATTAAAATGAATTTAAAATATAGTTTTCATTTTTTAAAAGTATATATTTTTAATTAAAATTATTAATTAATTAAAATTTAATTAAAGTATTTTAATTATAATTATTAAAAATTGCATTAAAATTTTATTTTATAAATTTTTATATTCCTCACATTTAAGAAAAATCAAAGCTCTTTGTTTAAATAATACATTTTTTACCATATAATTATTTTTATTTAATTAAAATTATTAAAAAATTTATTAATATTTATTTTAATAATTTTAATATTCTTTATTCCTGACTTAATATTAATTTGACCCCTACCTTGCGCATACTTTTTCTTCATTTTCGATGAAAATTTTGAAAATAAGTAAAAACATGGACCTAACCAATTTGAATATTGATGATGATTCTTCAGATATCGAAACGCTTCTTTTTTATTTTAATGTATTTAGAAAAATAATTTATATAATGTGTAGGTAAGTTATATAATGCGATAAAAAAGGCATATATGTAGAAGTGGGCTCATTACTGAAAATCTTAATTTTTTTAATCATTAACAATTTCGTTCTTAAATGTAGGTACTTTCACTTAAATATTTAACTTTATATATGAAATTTGAAATAAAATGATCTTTTAATGAACTAATTTTTAGTAGAGATGTAGCATTTATTTTTTCTTGGAAATATTAAGTTATCTAAAAATTTAATTGATTTATTTTATGCTTATTTTTATATGTTGTTGCTGTTTTAAATGCCACTTGGCAATAGCCAGCAAGCCAGCTTTGGGAAACCAAGCGAATTTAAGGCATAGGGTGCTCCTCTTGCTTTTCAGTGGCTCCATCTATGGCTAATAATACGATTTCAGCCACACACACTAATGTTGCAGTTCGTTTTACACGGTGGACCCATTCACACATCCATTCATTCATCCACAAATCATTATTTTGACCAGAACTAGAGAACGATCAAGCTTTTATTCAGTACCTCCAGAGGTATTGATTTGTTACGGGAACTTGGAGGATCCCGGCAGATTTAGCGTGCACCAGTCACCTTTTAATACACTGGTTTTCTTTGCCAGCGGGGTTCAAACCCCCGTTCTGACGAACACGAGCCCAACGTCCTACCAACCAGTCTATCCTGGCCCTTGAATTTTATATAAAAAATACTTAACAATTAATAAAAAACGGAAATTCGAACTAAATTATAAATGTGTTATTAAAGAACAGTGCACAAGAAATCAAACACTATATAAACTTTTGATCTAACTTTTGTTTTAACGTACTTGGATTTCATAATAATGTTATGGGGATAAAATCTTGAATATGCTACTTCATAAGTGAAGATGATATTGTTTCAAAAGTTGCGAATATAAGTTACGAAATCAATTCCTAAATAACACTTTTTTTAAAAAAATAAATATACATATTTTTAACAAATTAAAAAACTTGACCCTCCAAATATGAAGTAAAACCGCAGTACTAAAAAATATGGTCAAGAAATCACATTCTTAACTTTTAATTTCTCAATTCGATTCTCCCAAGTCCTTACAGATGTTGTATTTTTTAGAAAATTAAAAAATGAAAATTAATAAACCATCATAAAAATAAAATTTTACATAGAATTTTGTGTGAATTGAAAGTTCCATAAATCTGAGCAAAAAGGTTTTGATTAACTTTCTTTTACTTTGGAAATACGGCAAAAAATAATTTGAGAAAGTACATTTTTGTGTTTTATTTCTTAAATTAAAATGTCGTCCTTATTAATTAATTAGCACATTTAAGGTTATGTTTCCGAATTCAGGATTGTGCTCTAAATAAGTAAAAATCGGATTATTAAATGTGAGGCTATTAAAGTGTCCGCTTTTATAATGCGTAATTTTACTTTACATAATTTCATGATTTAATTATAGTTTTCTTTCTTTGTCTTAAGGAAAAAAACAATTAATAATAAAATTTCACAGTTTTTTTTAAAAATATTTCAGTAACTAGCTTCTTGATGAAAGTGTATAATTATTTCGTAAAAAATGATTTCCAATCTTGCTTGGAAAATTAAAATAGGTGGAAATTATAAAATTTTATATCGAATAAAAAATTGGTCAACTCTCATTCGTTGCATAATCTTTTTTATTGAAAACTATGAATCATTCTATTCTGTTCTATTCTATTGAAAACTATGATTTGCAAACTTTAATTTTTACAAGTTTCTTGTGTGCATCTGTAACAACACGAAAATTAAACATATCAGGATCACAATGAGAAGTGAAAATAAAAACATTCCTTTAATGAAACAATTTGTGAATAATTGTTGTTTGTGTGCGTCTGTATACCGAATTGCGCGAATAAACAGTAGAGAACAACAAGAAGATAAATGAGTACAATTTTAAACTAATGACAAAGCCCAATTTTCAACTTTTAGTAAGATTTTTAAATTCAAAGACATTTAAGAAATGGACTTTTCTTATTGGATTAGCAAAAGCCATTGTTTAAAAAATTAGCCGTAGCTGACTCAGTTTTGTTACATATTTTAAAGATAACATCAATGATATTTGATAGCTTATAGATCTAATCACAAAAGCATGTCTGTTGCACATACTGTATCGCGAAATTTATTTTTGTACTTAATGCCAGGTGATCTGAATAATCAACGATATCGTGATAGCAAAAGCGGACAACTTCACTCGATAAATATTTCTGAGGTTATCTTAAACCACGAGTTTATTTTGTTTATAGTTATGCTTTTAAAACGCATTTTCATTAAACTGAATAATTTAAAATTAAGGATAATTGAACCGAAAAAAAATGTTTTGAACTTAAAAGTAAAATTTAGGGAAAAAAGGAGCTAGTTCACTGAGGAGAAACGTAAAAAGAAAACACCAATATTATTATTAGTGTCAATGATATTTAATTTCAGAAATAGTTACGAATTAAGGTAAATTAGAAAGCTATGTACTAAAAGGCGAAATAATACAGAAATGGTACTTATTCATTTAAGAAAAGTTAAAAATCAACATATTATTACTGGCATCGTTAATGCTGATTAATTGAGCTGTAATGGCTCACGGGGAAAAGCCCTCGCCTCCCAATGAGGTGAATCGGGTTCGAATCGCAGCATTAACTGGACGAAACAAATTCCCACCCGGCTCGCACCGACCACAGTCCTGATGTAAATAATCCTCAGTGGTAGACGGATCATGGGTTTGAGTCCCCTTGCCGTCAGGCTAACCGTGGTTTTTCTCCCCATGTGGTGCAAATGCGGGCTAGTTTCATCAAAAAGGCAAGTTTTCCCAATACTTGATCCCTTTTGTCTTTTGAATTGAGTTCAAAATTTCAAGGCTGCGGAGTGTTGATAGTCGTAAACTCAAAATCGGGTCTACTGTTCTACGTCAGTTATAAAATAAAATAAAATGACGATTAATTAATTTTGGTGATAAGTAATTACGGAAATAAAATAAGCTGTGAATTAAAAAAAATTTAATCGAAAAATGTACTTATTCGTTACGGTATACCGCAAAATGTCGCAATAATATTCCAGACAACAATTCTTAATTTTGATAATAAGTAGTACCATGAGGTTTTGAGTTGAGGAAACATTTGGAGAGTTCTCGTTTCCTCAGAAATCACGTGATTTCGAGACGGAAATGATTCTCAGAATTAACAAAATGTAGCTCAAGGATTGCTGAATTGATCAAAATTGATAATTTTCTTTCGGAGAATATGAACTGACAAATATCTTCATCTTCTTAATCTGAATCAAAAGGAGTTTCACAGAAGGACATTTTTTCTCGTATCGTAATCATCACATGTGTTTTAACATGTGATGATAAGAGGAATCGAAATTTGTAAATGAGATAAATAAAAAAAAAGTGTACATTCTTATTTTACAAATTCGGTAACAAAGGTATCTCGAAAATTATATAAATAACAAGAATTAGGTAGAAAAATCTATGAAAGCAAGAATATACTAACGTTTAGGACCTCATTGAAAAACTTTCATGTTTACATTTAACCCTTTGCTGTCGTAAGTCTATTCTCAGCCACCAACACTTTTTTTACCATTCCAGTAGTATGTCTGCTTCCAGCCACCACAATAAAGATGTTAGCCACAGCTTAATAGCAAGCTACACATATTGCGGCACTATGAAGATGTAAAGAGTTAAATTTTTGTTCTGTATGTTCAAACAGAGAAACTAAAGGCGGAAGAAGCCAAGCTAATTATTTTTTGCGACACGTGTTCTAGAAAACCAGGGCTTCACATTAGAGACTGCTTTGAAAGATACCACACGATGGAGAGCTATGAAATATTATTTTTACTCAAAAATTTAAACATATTATTGTGCTACATATATCTAAGTTTAAAAAGAATTAATGAATTTTATTTTTTCTTCATAATCTTACATATTATTACTATACCTCTAATGAAAATTAATTCCGGCCAGCATGACACCCATGTATAAACTTAATGCGATCACCAAGGGTTAATTTTATCATTGTCAAAAATCACAGGAAAAAGCCAAACGCCACCATCAACTTATCAGAAAGTATTTTATTTTCAATAGGTAGAATTTCAAAAAAAGAGAAAAATACAGAGTATGTATGGTTGGATTGCTTTCTTTCATTAAACTCTTTCACTACCACTGTTAATCAGCCACTTCCAAATTCAGGTTATTTCTGGATCTTTATGGTCATGAAAAGATAAACCTTGACTAATTCACCCCCGTTTTCTTTGTGAAAATCGTTATTTTACTTCAATTAGTTTCATAGAATTAATTGAATGAAATGCACAAAATATTATTCATTGAATCAGATGAAATCTAAAATTCCTAGGATCACAATCTTTCAAGAATTGAAAAAATTTAATTTTAAATTATTATTATATCTTTATAGAACAATTTCGAATTTGATGTCTGACCGAGGGTTATAGTATTTTTTAAAAACACTCGTAAGTGTAACAGTAGTCTTAGAAAAGTAACATTTTTGGAAAATTATATTATAAGGGGGAGAATAATTAACAACGTTTACAAAAGTTTAATGTGTTTTTGAGGTTTGTGTGAGGTTGCCTGAGGTGTTAAGGTTGATTTCAAGTTTACTTCAAAAACAAATTAAAAAAAAAAAAAAACAATTTCCCGTGGATTATAATCAAGGTGAATGAAGTTGTTTTATTCACAAGGTAGGATGTTTTGAGGTTTGTAGAAATCTACCTAAGAGCAACCAGGGCTAAAGAGAATAGAAGGGCTGGTTCACTCCTTTGAAGTATCTCTCGCCGCGCCGACTCTCCGACGTCACTCTAGTGACGTCACTTTGGCGCAAAGCTCGCACTTTTACTTCAAGAACGGAGCGTTTGGCCTTACTAGCTCTAACTAATATTGGATCATTTCTTTTTGCGAGATATTCTAAGACATTTGTTATTTTCTATAATGACT
>NC_092205.1:24385071-24405033 GCF_043381705.1 Parasteatoda tepidariorum | reverse complement strand
CATAAAAGTTTGTAGAAATGAGTGTTGCAAAAAACGGCCAATTTTCATGGAGTTGGAGATTTCAACAGTTGTCCTCGTGGCTTATACCGAGGGAAAGTATACCTGCTACGAATATTGAAGTTGAGGCTAAAACTTTAGGAGACAGCAAATGGAAGTTAGAACTTAATTTTAGTTCCAATTCTTATGAAAATAAACAGTATTTAGTGTTAAAGTTGCACCTGATCGATTACGATGAAAACTCAATAAAAGAAAAACTAGCTCTCAGTTTCCAGTACAAACTGCTCAGTTCCGATGGTGAGATTTTTGCGACTTCTGAAATATTAAACGAAACATTCGACAAAGGAACTGATTCAGCACTATATCAATTAATTGATATAGAAGATTTAAAGAATCATTCACTTAACTGGTCGGATGATTTTTGTACTCTTATTTGTTACATGGCACACAGTGGATTGTCTCTGATATTAAGTAATACTCAGTGTATTGATTGTCACATCGAAACTATTCGTTATTCCCAGATCAGTTTATTTGAATGGCGTTTTAAGTTCACAAACAGCAAAAGTTGGTCAGTTCATAGAAGAATATATGGATTAAGTATACCTCTTGAAATTACCCTTAGGTATGTTGAGGATAAAATTGAAATTGAAATTTCATCAATTATTGAAGATGATTGGGAATATGAAATAGGTAAAAGAATATGCCTCTTCAATGACATTGGTACTAAAATAGTTTCAGAAGATGGAGTGAATTCGTTTAGTAAAACAAATAAAATCTGGATACAATCCAGTACTATAACTAAACATCACCTGAAGAAGGCAAAATGTTTTAGAAATGAGGAAATAAGAATAAAGTGCGATTTTTTTCAAACGTCGTCTACCTTGATTAGTTTATCTAAAAATGAGAAGAAGAAAAAAGTGAGACTTGAGTCCACCAATGCCGATTGTTTTTTGTATCTGCAACATCTGCAACAAGACCTTCACAGTTTGCTTGAGGATGAGCACTTTGCAGACGTGCAATTACGCGCTGAAAATAAGGTTTTCTTCGCACACAAAGCTATCCTGGCAGCCCGATCACCAGTGTTCTCAGCTATGTTTCAGCAAGAGATGGTAGATAGCAATTCTGGCGTTGTTGACATTCTCGATGTTAGGACTGAAAGCTTGAAGCTATTTCTGGAGTTTATATACACCGGAGATATTGGAGATATAGACGAAGAAATGGCCTTAATTATGCTAGTTATGTCCGATAAATATCAAGTAAGATCACTGAAAGAGAAGAGTTTGAAATTTCTGATGTCAGTGATATCTGTAAATAATGCTTGCAAATTTCTGACAACTGCTGACAAGGTACATTGTGATGATTTGAAATCAACTGTGATGGAATATATTCTCGAACATTCCAAAGATATTTTATCTTTGTTGGAGTGGCCAGAGTGGACGAAAAATAACATTTATTTGGCATCAGAAGTAATTTCGAAAATATTGAATAAATTTTAAAATAAGCTCTGAAGTAAATGGGTAAGTAATAATTCTTTTAAATTTTCTAATCAAAAATGGTGTCAAAGAAAGAGATAACAACATAAATTTCAATATTTTCATGTCTTTTTTTTAAAAAAAAAAAATTCCTTTTTATTTGTTTATCGTTACACATACATACGTAAATTGGGTCTTCCTGGTCAAGCAGTGTCACAGTTTTGCCAAACGAACGCTCTGTAGTATTACGGTTGCTGGTTCGAATCAAGCTGCAACCGTGGGTTTATCCTAGTGATGTGTGCTATTTGTTTTTCTACTTGATAAGGGATTTCTTTTTTTACCTATGACACCTATGTAATATTACAGGACTGTATTACAGGATACAACAATTAAATATAAGGAGTTCCATCTTAAGATTTCTTATTGTAAATGTTGAATTTAATCTTTAAAAACTAGTTTAGATTAATGTAAGTTTGATTTGAATTAGTAGAATTTGATTAATCGTTATTGAATTAGCTGATGGATAAATTCGATATTTGGCCTGAACTACAAAGAATAATAATTAAAAAAACTTTTGTTTGAAAAGAAACAACAACCTTAAACTGGTATTTTAAGACCAAAAATTAAAGTTTTACTTCATTTTAATGTATTTTTATTTATTTTATTTAATTTGTTTGTAAATATTTCGTGAAATAAATATGTAGAGGGAAAAAATATTGTTCACAGTTTCAAATAATTCAGGCTAGAGTGGAAAGAAGACTGCGGGGAGAATAAAACTTCGTCGATAAATTTTTTTGAAATTTTAGGTAACATTTGAAAACTTTTTATTAACATATTCGTGAAGAGAGCTTTAAGTCCTAAATAGTTTACTGATTTACTTTTTACTGAATTTCATGAAACATGTTCTTGAAAAAAGATTGTACATCAAATACATGCTTGAAAACTACTTATTTGATAGATTTTTTAATGTATACCACATTTGATGATTTATAATGCCAAAAAATATTTTTCAAAGCTTAAATTTATTTTTTAAAAAAATGAGATCAACTATGTNAATCATTCACTTAACTGGTCGGATGATTTTTGTACTCTTATTTGTTACATGGCACACAGTGGATTGTCTCTGATATTAAGTAATACTCAGTGTATTGATTGTCACATCGAAACTATTCGTTATTCCCAGATCAGTTTATTTGAATGGCGTTTTAAGTTCACAAACAGCAAAAGTTGGTCAGTTCATAGAAGAATATATGGATTAAGTATACCTCTTGAAATTACCCTTAGGTATGTTGAGGATAAAATTGAAATTGAAATTTCATCAATTATTGAAGATGATTGGGAATACGAAATAGGTAAGAGAATATGCCTCTTCAATGACATTGGTACTAAAATAGTTTCAGAAGATGGAGTCAATTCGTTTAGTAAAACAAATAAAATCTGGATACAATCCAGTACTATAACTAAACATCACCTGAAGAAGGCAAAATGTTTTAGAAATGAGGAAATAAGAATAAAGTGCGATTTTTTTCAAACGTCGTCTACCTTGATTAGTTTATCTAAAAATGAGAAGAAGAAAAAAGTGAGACTTGAGTCCACCAATGCCGATTGTTTTTTGTATCTGCAACATCTGCAACAAGACCTTCACAGTTTGCTTGAGGATGAGCACTTTGCAGACGTGCAATTACGCGCTGAAAATAAGGTTTTCTTCGCACACAAAGCTATCCTGGCAGCCCGATCACCAGTGTTCTCAGCTATGTTTCAGCAAGAGATGGTAGATAGCAATTCTGGCGTTGTTGACATTCTCGATGTTAGGACTGAAAGCTTGAAGCTATTTCTGGAGTTTATATACACCGGAGATATTGGAGATATAGACGAAGAAATTGCCTTAATTATGCTAGTTATGTCCGATAAATATCAAGTAAGATCACTGAAAGAGAAGAGTTTGAAATTTCTGATGTCAGTGATATCTGCAAATAATGCTTGCAAATTTCTGACAACTGCTGACAAGGTACATTGTGATGATTTGAAATCAACTGTGATGGAATATATTCTCGAACATTCCAAAGATATTTTATCTTTGTTGGAGTGGCCAGAGTGGACGAAGAATAACATTTATTTGGCATCAGAAGTAATTTCGAAATTATTGAATAAATTTTAAAATAAGCCCTGAAGTAAATGGGTAAGTAATAATTCTTTTAAATTTTCTAATCAAAAATGGTGTCAAAGAAAGAGATAACAACATAAATTTCAATATTTTCATGACTTTTTTTTTAAAAAAATTCATTTTTATTTGTTTATTGTTACACATACATACGTAAATTGGGTCTTCCTGGTCAAGCAGTATCAAAGTTTTGCCAAACGGTCTGTAGTATTACGGTTGCGGGTTCGAATCAAGCTGCAACCGTGGGTTTATCCTAGTGATGTGTGCTATTTGTTCTTCTACTTGATAAGGGATTTCTTTTTTTACCTATGATACCAATGTAATATTACAGGACTGTATTACAGGATACAACAATTAAATAGAAGGAGTTCCATCTTAAGATTTCTTATTGTGAATGTTGAATTTAATCTTTAAAAACTAGTTTAGATTAATGTAAGTCTGATTTGAGTTAGTAGAATTTGATTAATCGTTATTGAATTAGCTGATGGATAAATTCGATATTTGGCCTGAACTACAAAGAATAATAATTAAAAAAACTTTTGTTTGAAAAGAAACAACAACCTTAAACTGGTATTTTAAGACCAAAAATTAAAGTTTTACTTCATTTTAATAAATTTTTATTTATTTTATTTAATTTGTTTGTAAATATTTCGTGAAATAAATATGTAGAGGGAAAAAATATTGTTCACAGTTTCAAATAATTCAGGCTAGAGTGGAAAGAGAACTGCGGGGAGAATAAAACTTCGTCGATAAATTATTTTGAAATTTTAGGTAGCATTTGAAAACTTTTTATTAACATATATTAACATATTCGTGAAGAGAGCTTTAAGTCCTAAATAGTTTACTCATTTACTTTTTACTGAATTTCATGAAACATGTTCATGAAAAAAGATTGTACATCAAATACATGCTTGAAAACTACTTATTTGATAGATTTTTTAATGTATACCACATTTGATGATTTATAATGCCAAAAAATATTTTTCAAAGCTTAAATTTATTTTTTAAAAAAATGCGATCAACTATGTTAGAAGAAGGACTGCATAATATGGTGTTATGGTACTATTATCAATGAAGAGTAATAATCTCTCCTTTTTATTCTGTATACTGTTACCATACATGGCAACGTTACTTTTAAAAAGTAACGAGTAAAAGTACAGGCATTTTTAAAAAAAGTAACGAGTAAAAAGTAAAAAGTTCTTATTTTAAAAAGGAACGAGTAAAAAGTACAAGTAAAAGTACAAGTACTAAACAAAAAAAGTAATGATTTAAAAGTACATTTCGAGGAAATCGAAAATTCAAAGTAACCTAAAATTTTACTGAATAATATTCTTACGTTCTTTAATGTTTTTGCAAAATTGTTGTTATTTATTTAATTATTTTTAATTTTGAAAGCTATGGACATTAATTTATTTTTAAATTCGGAAGAATATTATAATATAATTTTATAATATAATCATATAATATAATTTTAAAATCAAATATAATTTTAATATCAAACTTTTTATGGATTTGCACGAAAAAGAAATTCTATGTATTGATTTTTATTTTTAGTTTATTATTTTTACTTATTTAAATTACCATTGATTTGAAATTGTTTTACACTATAGAAACGCGTTTTAAAAGCACAAACATAAACAAAGCAAACACGGTGTTTCATATAGCTTTGCAATCTTGAGCTAGTAAAAAATAATTGCATGTGCAGTATAAGTTGAAACAGAATAGTCTACAATTTTATTTGTAACAATGGCTAATGCTGAAGTCATGCGAGAAAATCACTTTCCGAACATTTCTGCCTAACGGAATAATTAAAATTTGTTAACGAATTATAGTATCAGCGGCTAAATTAATACCTTCGAGTTTTCAAGAGTTAAAATAGTAATTATAATAGTTTTCAATAGCACAAATAGTTCTGAAGTTCTTAGAGATTTGACTGGGCTTTGTTTGACAAGGTCCGGCATAAACATAATTTTAGTAAAAAATGTACTAGGTAAAAATGTATTTAGTAAAAAATGTATTAAGACAAAAATATACTATTAGTGAGCTCAAAAAGAAAATTGAAAAACGCAATAACAAAATCCAACATTTTTTATTTAAAATGTATGGAATAAATGCATAAAACTCGAAAATGACTGAAAATAACTTGCTAATTAATATTTTCATTCATTTTACAAAATAATTGCATTTCGAAAGTGGTGCCACTGAGTCTGCTGCGAGAATTTCTTAGAACGTGCTTAGCCACGCTGAATAAGCGCTCCACGGGAGCATTAGAAGGTACTGCAGTATTATATTTCACGTATAATTCTTTTACGATTGGATATCGATTCAAAATTGATATGCTTTCCATTTCGACATTTGAGCTCATGTATGCCATAAATTCTTCTGTCGTTGGTGATTGGCATGATGTTTTCAGCTTTAGAAAATTAAGATTCCCTGGGTTTTTTTTCTGTTACTTTATTAGTTATATCAGGGTGTTCAGCTTGGACAATTCTTTTCAATTTTTTTTGTAGCCTCCTCCCTAGCTTTTTCTTCAAACCAATTAAAATTGATGCAAACTTCCAGACCTGCAGCAAGCAATAAATCGTCCTGCGATTTCACATCGCGAAACCTTTCGCAGTTCAAAAGAGCCGTCTTTTCCCTTTCAGGAGTGACAATTTTCAAAGGTCAAGGTATTTAAACACGAAGTTAGCAGTGAATACATATATATTGCACATTAATTTTATAAATTAAAAAAAACATAAGCATTTATTTTTAATTTAATCTTTTTTTTTTTAGAAAGCTTACCGAGTTTTAGAAAAAAGTAACGATTTCATTCGACATTTCCGTTACATATACTTGTACTTTTTCCCTAAAAAAGTAACGAAAGTACAAGTAAAAGTACTAAATTTAAAAAGTAACGAAGTACAAGTAAAAGTACGTACTTTTTACTTGTACCGGCGGTACAAGTAACGAAAGTAAAAGTACTGCCATATATGACTGTTACTTAAGGAAAGCATTTTTTTTTAAAAAAAACCTAAATGCTTCTTATTAACAAAATTTGACAAGTCTTTCATTTTAACGGCATACATCATTTCAAATTTTTAGCAGCACTAGAAAATACTTTTATCAACCATAGTCCTTGATGAGAGCTTGAAATCCTCAAATCGTTAACTTTTAAGCTTTACTAAAACGTGTTCATGCAAAAACTTGTCCAAAACCTACCAAATACATGCTTGAGAACTACTTATTAGGTATATTCCTTAATGTATGTACTGTTTTGGTGATTTGTTAACCCAAAAAATATTTTTCAAAGTTTAAATTAATTTTTAAAAAAAATTGAAATTAACTATGTTAGAAGAAGGACTGCATAATTTGGTATTATGGTACTATTATGAACGAAGAGTAAGAACATCTCTTTCTTTTGTTTCTGTCTTGGTGATTTAAAGTAATTGTTTTTTAAGAAAAAATAAGTAAATAAGTGATTATTTTTTCTAAACTTTGCTAGGGTCTTTATTTTATCGTCATGCATTATTTTATTAGTTTTGAAGGCGTGTAGAAAATACAAAGTAAAATATATACATTTTGTTTATCTTCATCGCAATTTTCGACCTATATTCTTTAGATTTACATATTTATGAACAATGTATAAATTACTTTGTAAAACGAGTTAAATTTCTTACTTGTCCCTTTTTTTATTTTATATTTTATAACCGTCGTTGAACAGCCGACCTAATTTTATGAATTTACGACTACTAATCTTCAACTACGTTGCCTTGTAATTTTGAACCCAATCCAGAAGTAAGGGATCTCCTGGATTGAGTATTGGGATAAATGTTCGCCTTCGTGGAAGACTTCTTTGAAGGAGTTAACCCGTGTTTGCGTTATATGGAGAGGAAGACCACGAGAACCTCCCACGGTTAGCCTGACGGCAAGGGGACTCTATCCCATGATCCACCTACCACAGAAGATATTTCACGTCAGCACTGTGGTCGGTGCAAGTTGGATGCGGAATTCGCATCGACTGGGATTCGAACACGGTTCGCCTCATTGGAAGGCGAACGCGTTATCCCCTGAGCCATCGCGCCTCTACTTGTCCCTTTTTGGTGAAGGCAGAAATGACCTTGCAAGTTCTATGGAATTCAGTTACTTGCAAATTTAAGGTCGATTTCAAGGTCCGCCAAATCTATGCACATGTTGACTTGTCTTAAGTACTACTTATATAGTGTTTATTCACAGAAATATATACATTTATGGTTCACTGTTTCTACAAGTAGAATTTGTCGGTCAAACACTAAAACAATATCCTTCATTCAAAGAAATATGCTTGTCCTTTGACTTTCTATGCAAAGGTCTATAGAAAGTATTTATGTTCTAAAAGCTAGTGTGGAAGTAGTAGAATGCAAAATAATGGTCAATGCAGTGGTATGGTCAGTGCAGTCCCTTCACAAAAAGTATTGCCGCTTGCAAATGGATATGTTTTTCACAAAATTCCAGAGGATTTTCCGTTTAAAAAAACTTTGTTTTTCCAAAATACCATAACACATGTTTAAGAGTTCAAGATGAGGAACACATAGCGAAAATTTCAACGAAAGGAAAAATGTTAAATGTTAATGTTAAATGTTAATGTTAAATGTTAATGTTAAATGTTAATGTTAAATGTTAATGTTAAATGTTAATGTTAAATGTNCACAAAATTCAAGAGGATTTTCCGTTTAAAAAAATTTGTTTTGCTAAAATACCATAACACATGTTTAAGAGTTCAAGATAAAGAACATATAGCGAAAATTTCAACGAAAGGAAAAATGTTAAATGTTAATGTTAAATGTTAATGTTAAATGTTAATGTTAAATGTTAATGTTAAATGTTAAATGTTAAATGTTAAATGTTAATGTTAAATGTTAATGTTAAATGTTAATGTTAAATGTTAATGTTAAATGTTAATGTTAAATGTTAAAATTAACTGGGTCATAAAATCTCGTAATCGGGTAAGAACTCGAACAATCGACTCTTTTCCTGACTAAACTATTGGGCTGACTAAACTGTTGGGAGTAAGATTGTGGCTAATCCCTTTATATGTAAAAATTTAAATATGTTGATAAAAAGTGAAATGGAAAATGCGTTTTTCTATTCAGAGGAAGCACATTTTGAGTCTGTTTTCATAATATTCAATCGTCTTCTCCAATTAATTAAAATATTTAAGGTTAAGCTTTCAAATCATTAAAATAGAGTTTAAGTGGTTCAAAATTTAACCACTTTATCAAAAGAGTATTCTTTTTTCACTTTTTTTTATTTTTAAATTTTCTTTATTTATTTGTAATTTGCTCTGTGGTCGGAAAATGTTCCCCTTTTTCCAGATTTGGATAAAGAAAATAGCTTCAGTATTTTGAAAGTGCTGCCATTTTTCCACATTTGATAAAAGAAAACCGTTTCAACATTTTAGCTACCAAAGTATTAAAGTAAAATTTTTTTTTATGCTTTTGTGAATGGATACTTTTTTTAAGCTTATTTTATAATGCTATATATCAGGGATGGCGAACCAATGGCACGCGTGCCATTGATAGCACGCGACACAATATTTTGGGCACGCCACCAATCACAAAGTTCACTATGAAGCATATGAACAATTGAATTGAAATTCACAAAAAGCAAAAAAAAAAAAAAAAAAAAAAAAAAAAAAAAAAAAAAAAAAATGAACAATTATTTATAAAAAATTAACAATTAATGAAAAAAAAACAATTAATAACCATAAAAAGCAAGCTAACAATAAATAACTATAAAAAAATTAACATATAGTAACTAATAGAAAACAAAACAAAAGAGCAATTAAGCTATGCGAGTGAAAGCGAAACAAAAACTGCACAGTAGATAATATGACGCCTAAGCGAAGGCAAGGAGACTCGAAACAGTTGGTCTCGCCAGAGCAAATATATAGCTAACACGCTAATTTTTCGCCCTTTCGTCCCTTGAAACTAAAACATTTTCTCTGTACATTCGCTTTCCTGAGCAGGTATTTGTAAATTAAGTACATTTAAACATTATGAAACTTGTAATACATGTTCAAAGATAAACTTTTCAACTTTTCTTATTATACAACATTTACTTATAGGCACTTTTAAACTGTAATTAATTCCGAAATAGCGAAGAACTACTTTTCAAAAGCGTAGTATTATATTTCCTATCTTTCCCTGTAGTGAAAGATTGAGGCGAAACGAAGTATAGTGCCGCATTACTTGTTTACGCAAAGCATAATAGTCAATTTCGTTGACACAACTGTATTTTAAAGTTTATTTGTGTTATATTTGCCATTTTTAACTGTTATTTAACATGGCTAGTTCAGCAAGAAAAACAAAAGTGCAAAATAGTAAGCATATCAGAGAATTTCTAACTTGGTGGACAGAGAAATATGACATGATTAGTAAAGGCGACAAAGCAGTGTGTGTTTTATGTTCTGGAACAGTCTGTGTAACATCGTCTGTAAAACGGCATTTTGAAATAAATCACAAATTCGTCAGTCAAAAAAGTGAACCAGAGCAAAAGGAATTAATCGCAAGTGCAATGAAAAACAGAAATAAACAGGCCACTTCTATGTCATACGAGTGCAGCAAGTTACTCGGCTGCAAATATCATTGCTCGGCATAGTAAACCATCTCAAGAGGGAGAGTTTTTGAAGGAAGCCTGGTTAGCATGCGCTCCCTCACTTTTTGATGACTTCGATAACAAAGATAAGATAATTCAGCACATCAAAGATACCCCTCTATCTAGAAATATAATAAAAGAAAGAATATTAAAATTGGCCGGAAATGTAACAGATCAACAAAATACTGACATTAACTCCGCTCTTTTTATATCGCTATGTCTTGACGAAAGCACTGACATCACTAAATCTGCACGCTTAGCTGTTTTTGCTCGATATTGTGTAGGAAACGTCATTAAGAATAAAGGAAGAATTAATTGCGATAACATCGTTGCTAACAACTACAAAGGGCACAGATATTTGTACGGCTGTTAAGAATTCGCTTAGTGAGGAAGATATTGATTTGAAAAAAATTGTTTCGGTAACAACTGATGGTGCTCCAAGTATGGTGGGCAAAAAATGGTTTCATAAGTTTATTTCAAACATACGTAGGGCACTCGGCTCTTGAAATCCACTACCTCATTCACCAACAAGCCTTTGTGTGCTAAGACTGGTTTAACATCTCTTGATGATGTAATGGCGCCAGTCACAAAAATAGTTAACCTCATTTCCTCGCAAACTTTAAATAAGCGAAAGTTTGATGCTTTGTTGGATGAAGTCAATTCGGTGTATAATGGCTTACTGATGTATAATAATGTTCGCTGGTTGAGCCGCGGGAACGTACTTCAAAGATTTGTTAATTACGTGGAAGAAATCAGACTGTTTCTGCAAAATGAGGGGAAATTGAACAATACCCACAGTTGTTGGACGTTATGTGGCTTTCGAAATTGATATTTTTTACAGACATATGCCAACGTTTCAATGAATTGAAGGTGAAGCTTCAAGACACGAATAAAATGATTATCGTCATGATAGATCTCATTCGCGCTTCTGATACTAAACTGCATGTTTTCAGGAACGATATTATTACAAGAAACTACAAGTATTTTCCAAACTTGAAAAAAAGTGTCAACGATTTAGATATACATGAGAAACCAGGCGAAGAAACAGTCACTGAAGAATTTATTTCTGTTACAGATTTTTCAATCAAGGAATTTTCAGCGAGATTTTCCCGGTTCAAAGAATTATCAGAAACACTCAAGTTTATTATGTACCCTGATGTGACTTCTTTTGATAAATTGAACTTGTCCCAATTCGATTGGTTGGAAATTGAAGAATTTGAAATGCAGCTGATTGATTTCCAGTCCAGTTCAATACGGATTCAAAAATTTATCGAAACACGAAAAGAGTTGGAATTAATCGAAACAGAAAGATTGACAAGCAATATAAGTAAAAATGCCAATAACAAAACTTTGGAAGCATGGAATTCGTTTCCAGACACATTTAACTGTTTGAAGAAGCTGTCTCGTGCTATTTTAACTATATTTTCTTCTACCTATGCCTGCTAGTCATTATTTTCAGAGATGAATAACATTAAACACCCTCTTAGAAGCCGTTTGACAAACGACAGCACTTCAGCATGCATTCTGTTTATACTAACATCTTACAACCCTAATATAAGTTATTTGTCATCTAATCTGCAAAAACAGTAGTTACTCTAATGCTACTTTAAAGTTTAATTATGCATAAAACTGAGACATTGCAAATTTTTTTTCGTAATAAATAATAAGTTTTGAATTAATAAATAATAAGAATTTCTTAATAAATAATAAGTAAATAAAGAGTTTTGAATTGATAGTATTTAGTATTATTATTTTCCCAATAATCACGTAAGTCAAAATTGTTTGATGGCACGTCTATGACCTCATTAAACATTTTTCTAGAAAAAATGGCACGTTGATACTTAAAGGTTCGCCACCCCTGCTATATATGGTGTAAAATCTACCGAAAATCGTATACAGCGAAACCTCCAGGAAAGACCACTTCTATGCAGCGAACCCCCTCCCCCTCCATTACGACCACTTTTGAGCGACACGGAATTTTCTTGCATAGAATTTTTGTGGAAGAAAACCTTTAGGAGAAACCATCAAAACCTCTGCACCAAATAAGGAAAAGGAAATAAGGAATAATTAAATAACGAAACTCGAAAAGTTACAGAAACAAAAGCATTAACAGAGCAAATAAGTAGATTAAAATGCATTCTAAATATTTGT
This sequence comes from Parasteatoda tepidariorum, assembly GCF_043381705.1. NCBI lineage: Eukaryota > Metazoa > Arthropoda > Arachnida > Araneae > Theridiidae > Parasteatoda > Parasteatoda tepidariorum. The sequence continues at coordinate 24,392,637 of NC_092205.1, read as the reverse complement.
GCGTGGCTCTTATTTAGAGAGCTTTTTTTGACAATCTCTGAAACAGATCTACAACCTCATGTTGCAGTCAGATTGCACTTAGAGACTAATTTATTGATTTATTTTTTGATTCATCAATTATTTTTATTGGATTATTTTATATTATTTTTAGAATTGATCATGTAATGGACTATTTAAATAGATTATTTTTAGAATTAAAAGTAATTTTAAGAAAAATCATTTAAGAAAAGACTAAGCATCTCAAACAAACAAACCTCTTCTGGTCTCTTAAAGCTGACTAATTTTTATGATATTGAATTAAATGTAAATTTAAAAACATAATTGTTTATTTATTTAAAAAAAGTTCAATCATTCAAAATTGGTAAAGTTGTTTGTACACATAATTATGTCAGTAGGGATCATTTCTAATTTTATTCATCAATCCGATTCTTAAAACGTCAGCGCTAATGACATTTCCGCACCAAGAAAATTACATTAATGTAAACATCGTTTGTGAAAAATCATGTGCCTTAGATAACATTTTGTAAGTAAATGGAGGCTACTTCAAAGAACGACCAACCTCCAATCACGACCATTTTGCTATGGAACAGAGGGTGGTCGTTCCTGAAATATTTCACAGTATTTTTATATAAAACTCAGTCGAAATTCCATATTGTTTTATGATTCATTGTTTAATATCTTCCATCTACGTATTGTGCAATAAAATCGGTGCTTTGGGCTTTGAGAAATATGCTAGTTTTTGAAGTGTACCAAGTTTTGATACTTTTACCTCTGAAAATCATTTTTCAACTGCTAAACTTTCCAGTTTTCTAGAAAAAAAATTTCATAAAATATTGTACAAAGGCTGTTAGTTTATATGCGAAAAGGTCAAATTGTACAATGTTACAACATAAATAATTTATAACAACATGCCTTTTCGCATCTTGAATAGTTGTAGTAACAACCTAAAGGTCACAAATCTAAGTGGGAGGAAGAAAACGTTATTACAAATCCTTACCAAAATAATGATCTTAAAAATAGAACTTAAACTTTTACCGAGTTTCTGCTGATGGTCGTGTGTCTAATTCTAGTTTGAAGACTTGTAATATAGTTTATGTCTAGATTTAAATAGTATATACTTTTTCATAGCCATTTCCATAGTGATATAATTACATTTTGTTTAAACATGTACATTATTGTTGTAATTGTATTCTTTTTTCCCTCAGTAGTTTAGTTATTAAAATGAAAAATAATTTTATTTTTGGGAAAAGAATTAAAAAAATATCCATGTTATCAGCAGAGTATGACAACCCGGCAATCTATAAAATGACTAGGCATTTTATATAATTCAGGACGTTTTTAGGGGAAGTATGAATAAAGTGAATTATTATCCATTTTCCCTCAGACATTGTAAATCTGGAATGACAAGTGTCATTTATGCAAAGTATGAAAAAAGGTTCTTGGGAATGCTATTATATAAATGACGAACATTTCTCTGAAATACCGATGTTAATCTGAAAAAATAATGAGAGGGCCATTAGTATAAATTTATTCAAAATACGTAAAGGAAAATGAAAGTTGTTCAAAACAAATTCATTTTATATAAAAAATAAGAAATTAGGGAACTTGCTGCGACATGGTAAGCTTGAATGATGTTCTGAGTTACTCGTTACTACATTCAAAACGAATAGCAGATGTATTTCATAACTGTCACCATAATTTTTTTTTATTCAAAACCTATTTAACTTTCCATCGTTATTGCTATTTATATCAAATACGATAATAAATTCATTTATCCAACAGAGAAATACACTATCAAATGAAAGCACGAATTCAATTTTAAATATCCTTTGATTTTGTTTTCATTTAATTTCACCACAAACTTTTAAAACGAACTGTTCCTTGATAATTTACACTTCTTTATCTTATCTCATTTCGTTTCCATGCTTACACGTATATTATCGTTTGATTGAAAACACTTTAGTTTAAAATGAGGAAAAAAAATAATCAGTTAACTACTCCTTCGTAAAAGATTTAAGTTCACATTTTGTTGCCTTATAACTCTGGAATAATTCGAAACATGGCGGCAAAAGAAAAGCAAGAGTTTATTTTTGTTTGGAAAATTAAACATTTTCATCGGATTCATTCAACGGAGTTTACTTTAATCACTAGCCCCGTGTTTGAAGTTCAATTTTTAGAAGACATTAAGTGGCATCTAGCGTTATTTAAGAGTTCTCAGAATATATTTTGTTGTATAAATCGAAAAGATGGCAGTAAACTACCTGAATGCATTTCAGTCAATTACAGGTATGAGTTAGCAACTTTTGATGATGTTATTTTAAAAACCTCTGATATATTAAGTCATATGTTTGAAAGTGGTTCGCATTCACGTCTATACGAATTAAAAAAATTGACTGACAATTTCCCACCTGAAGATGTCTACCTTCGATGTCGTATGGAAATGCCTTTCATTTATCCGTCAATGCAATCAACTCCGTGCTCTGTTGTTAGTTGGGAAGCTGAAACAGACATTGTGTGTGCTCTTTACTCTTTTACCTTATCCTCAAATTCAGACTTTATGAAGCGGACAGTAGTTGATAGAGTAAGGGTGGAAAGTTTACCGATTGATATTGTATTCAAATATGATAAAAATAAGTTTCAAATTGAGCTAGTTTCTAATATTGAAGATAATAAATATCATAATGTGTTTTGTATCATAAGTTTAAATGATGAAAAATCTGTATTGGTGAAGGAAGATAGGGATGGATTTAAATTTAGTTACACTAGAAGATTATGGAAATTTCCCCATTTTGTTAACAAACAGGATCTGGAAAAGGCTAATTGTTTCACTTTGAAACAAATCAACATGAAATTCCACTTTGTTTATCACGATCATTCTTCAATTGTCGAGACTCTTAAAAATGATTCATCAAATGTAAAGAACGCTTCAATGACTCAATTTAAGAATGAGACTGGAAATTCATTGTACTTACAGCAGCAACTCAGAAATATGTTGAATGAAAGAACCTACGCCGACGTGAAACTACGTGCTGATGATGAGGTTTTATTTGCTCACAAATGCTTACTGGCTACTCGATCGCCAGTATTCAGGGCTATGTTTGAGCAAGACATGTTAGAAAGCAAAACTGGCATCATTGATATACATGATGCTGATGCCAAGATTTTGAAAGTCTTTCTGGAATATCTCTACACTGAAACAGTGGATGGCATGGACGCTGAAAAGGCCTTGAGTCTATTGGTAGTCGCCGATAAGTACCAGGTGTTGCCCCTGACTGATAACTGTTCAACATTCCTGAAGTCAGTTTTGAGCGTTGATAATGTACTGAACGTGCTACTGGTAGCAGATATGGTGAACCAAGAACGATTAAAAGTTTCTGCTGTGGAGTATATTGTAGAAAACTCCAGACAAGTTTTGTCCTCACCTAACTGGCCGCAATGGTTAAAAACGAATTCTGCAATTGCTTCTGAAGTGTTACTTAAGCTTTCCGAAAAGTTTGATTCTAGTTCTAAAAGTAATACGGTAAGTTATAAAAATTTTAACTATTTTAATAAATAAAACACTTCATCTGATATCAACTAATCACTGTCCTTTTAACTATTTCATTCAAGAGCATAAAATAGAAAGAATAAAAAGTAAAAACATAAATAAATAAAAAATATTTAGATCTGAATTTCACAAACAATTAATTTTAGGCTTTATTTGTATTTTATTAAATTCATCTCTAAACCATCTCCTTTTTTAATGTGCACAATCAGAAAAATTTAAGAATTATGTTATAATAAAGAGACTTGACCCGCGATGGTTCAGAGGATAGAACGTTCACCTTTCAATGCGGCGAGCCGGGTTCGAATCCCAGTCGATGCGAATTCTGCGTCCGGCTTGCACCGATCACAGTGCTGACGTGAAATATCCTCAGTGGTAGATGGATCATGAGTTAGAGTCCCTTTGCAGACAGGCTAACCGTGGGAAGCTCTTGTGGTCTAGCTCTACATGTAACGCTAACACATTGGAGCTTTCCTATAGTTAGTGTTTAAATCTAAGACTGACTGTGCCCCATAATGGATAAACTAAGTAAGAAAATGCAATCAAAAATTCAAATATGAAAATATAAGGAAAATTCAACNAAAAAAAAAAAAAACACATGTCAAATGTACACTGAGAAAATACTAATAAAGACAGGTTGAAATATAAGAAGTATAAATAAAGATAAAGATACAGTTAAAATGACCAAATTAAATTAAATTAAATTAAATTAATTTTTGAAAAAAGTAAAAAAGTAAAATTAGCAATAAAAGGTCCTAACTTTCGCCTGTCCACCTGCCTATACCATGTTCGGTAGGTGTTCGATCCCGGCGATGACTGTTTGAAACGAATTCCGCAACCAGCCAGCACCGACCACAGTTCTGACGTGAAATATCCTCAGTTGTAGACGGATCATGGGTTATTGCTCCCTTGCCGTCAGGCTAACTATAGGAGGTTCTCGTGGTCTTCCTCTACATGTAACGCAAATGTGGGTTAGCTCCATCAAAAAGTTCTCCACGAAGGCAAACTTCTTCCAATACTCGATCCAGGATTTCCTTTGTCTTCTGGATTGGGTTCAAAATTACAAGGCTACAGAGTTGAACATTAGTAGTCGTGAACTCATAAAACTGGGTCGGCTGTTTAACGACGGTTATAAAATAAAAATAGAGAGATTTAGCAGGTTCACATGCGAAACCGCACGTTCACGTACGTATGATCTGAACTATAAATACTTACGCTCACGAATAAGATTCCAAAAAGTGTATGTACCTTGTTAATGTCAAGTATAGATAGTATGTTCTATAGTATTTTATCTATATATATGAATATATATAGTTAAGAGCATATATATGCTCTGTGTAAAACTACTGTTTAATAAGGCAACAGCACGTAGATTCCGCAGGCTGTATAAAGGAACGAGATTGTTCTGTTATAACTTCGTTGTGCAGAACTTACGTACTTGAGCGTGAGAGATTCTACGTGAATTGCAAAATCTCTAACGCTTGTAACTAATTTATTAACTTTGGAGAATGCACGGTATGATAATAGTAATTAAGAATGATAATTTGTGGTTTTTTATTCATAAACTAAGTGAAAAAAATTCTAGTTTTGCTGATAGTTATCTTTTTAATCTTAATATTTTTTCCTACAACTAAATAACAAATGAGTTTAATAGAGAAAAATCGTTTAATTTTCTGAATTTCTTCTTTTCATTATTTTAATGCAATTTCTAACAAAATTTTTTAAAACAACGTGATTTTAGAAATTTTTTAATCGTAATTTTAACAAATTTTATTCTTAAAATATTACATAATTTTTTAAAAAACAAATTTTCGAGTATTTTTATATTACAGTTATAAGACTGAAAATATCTTGTTTTCTTGGAACATTTAGAACCAAGAAATTAAGGGGGAAGAAAAATTAAGAAAATAAATGAGAAAGAAGTTAATCTGTAAGTCTGTAAAGTTAATTTGTAAGTCTTAATTATGCATTTAATTTTTTCAGCAACTTTATAATAATTCAAAAACGATTTTACTGAGAAAATTTTCTTTCTTCATATTCCGGTCTTTTTATCACACTCTTATATTGATCCTAACTCAGAAGACAAGGATGCCAAGTCATTAGAAATTCTGGTTGTTAGAACTTTTAGTTATACAATTTCATTATTGTAGATCTAGCTATAAAGATTATTCGTGATTTTATTTTGTTATAAACTCGTGTTAGTAGTTTAACACGATGCAAATATCTTTAATCAGTTAAATTTTTAATAACAAAATTCTCTTAATTATTTTTATTGTTGACGCAGGTTATTTTTTTCTTTCTTATGATTTATTATTCCGTATGCAAACGAATTATGCAAAAGTAATTCGAACGAAATTCCCCTTTTTTACACGTCGCGTACATTCGTTAAAAACTTTTTGAAGTAGAATAAATCGCATACATTAGGATAATCTTAAGTATTATTTGAATAAAAGCAAATAACGCTAGTTAAATAATAACAAAAGAATATAAGGGAATATCTTTGCTGATATTTAATAGAGAATATCAAAACAGGAAGAATAATTATACTTAAGTCCTTTTTTCTCCCTAAAAATTTTAATTTACAATTTTATTAAAAGTATTCTAAAAAGGTCAAATGTCAAACAAAAGCATTTTCGGGTATACAAGATTCGCAAGGTGCAAAAGCTTCCGTTCTTCCAAATCTCTTACAGAAAATTGCATAGTGGATGAAAAATAAGTATAAATTTATAGTAATTCTTATTTATATTGTATTCCATATAGTTATAATAGTAAATTTATTTATTTATTATGTACTAACCTCAGGTATTACTTAACAATTTTTTCGTAAGAAAAAATTTAAAGAAAAAAGCGTTTTTCTTTAAATTATGAAGCACTTCTTACTCTAAGCATTTTGAAAATATTGCAAGGTAGGTAAATAAAAGTTAATAAAAATACGGCAATAAATATACTAAACATATTATGGTCAAGAATTTACAAAAATTTGAAACAAAATTTTTTATTTACGTTTTATTCAAATTTGTTCAAGATTATTATAGATTTTATTATAAGTTGTGCAAGAAACTAATTTATCAATCAATTTATTATATGAAACAATAAATTTGTGAACAAAAAAATGATGTCTGAAATGTATTTATAAAATAACTATGTAAATGATTATAAAAAATCATAAGATATCTGGGTAAAAATTATCTTTGAAATCGGAAATCTAATTTAATCCCAGCGTTAAACGCATCCTATTCGAACGTTCGAATCGCTTTCACCAGCAAATTGTTAGGTGAAAGCTTTCCGATAGATGGGAGGAAAAATGAAGATCGCAGCCCGTTAGCAAAATCCGTTCGAAAGCGCGAGGTTTCAGGTTTTCCCTAGGAGTAGAAACGTGACGTCAAAATGACGTCATTTTTCTCTTCCTAGCTCGTTCGAAGTCTGCGAGGTTTGAGCTCCAGCTCCTTGAAGAGCCCCTTTCTTTCGAGAACATTCCACCCTTTTTCGTTTCTGAGAATTCGCACTGGTTGTCGGCATCTTTCATCTCCGCGTGTATGTTGTGTTTCTCAACCGTAACTTTTAACGTATAATCAATTTTTCGTCTCAACTCGTAATTTTTAGATAATTTAACTTTAACTTGCACAACATGTACTACAACTTCAACCATTAAGTTTTTGTCTCTTATAAAAAGAGCGCGCGAAAGATGACGATTGCATTCGAAATTCGAGAGTATCATACTCCACGTCGCGCTGTTGCGTGTTTTATTTTTTGATATCCTGTCCTCGTTAGGAGGTGAGGATGGCGTCTCCTTCGCCATTTTTTTGTGTAGTTTCTCATTTATGAGATGAACCTTTTCTTCGGCCATATAAAAATTCCACTGACTGCCTTTTTGCTAATATAGTAGCTTCAATATGCCTTCCAATAAAATTTCCGAATTTTTGATAGCAGATCATAAAAATCTTATTCATAAAAACATAAACGTTATCTTCAATTTTGAGAAAACTGTTTGCGATGGATGCTTTCTTATCAAGAATCCCAAA
>NC_092205.1:24347663-24384678 GCF_043381705.1 Parasteatoda tepidariorum | reverse complement strand
TTTTTATAATTCACGACATTTATTTTTAAATTCTTGGTCTCTATAAGATATGTAGTGTAAAATAAATAAATGTTTAATGATTGTATTTTTTCTTCTCTTTTCCAGAAATTGACATCAAAATGCAATACTGTTTTTAAAAATTGAGTACAAAGGTTTTCATCTGAGTCAGATGTGCAAAAACTGCTGTCGTTTTTCCACTTAACTTTCAGGGTCAATTTAATTTTTTTGTTTTGTTTCTCTTATTGTTGTGCATATTTCAGCATGCAGTTTTTTAAAGCCGTAGAATCCGATGTTTTATTAAAAAGTTATAAGGCTATTAAAGTACAGTATCCAAATTTCTAAATTTAAAAGAAATGCACCACGTTAAACAGTTTTAAAAAAGCAGGTAAAGTAAAAAGAAATTCAAATTTTCACGTAAGTGTAGCCACCGTCTTACCATGGTTTCAAAATGAACACTTAACAGATGGAGTTAACAGATACGGATTCAGTCTATAGATTTTTATAATTCACAATAATAATAATAATTAATTTTAGGAACTATTCTTGAGTTATATATACATATACACACATATTCTGATTTAAATTACAAAAGTTGAATACTGGAAACTTTTTTCTTTTTTTTTTTCGACAAACTACTTACTAACCTACAATAAATAGCTCATTAATTAAGCAATGTATAATTTCGGAGGGGGTATAATCCTCAAACCCTCCCCAAAATAACCCCGATGGTAATGCTATTACTCGCGGTCGACTCATAATGGTCAAAATTTACCAATATCATTAAAAAATTTTTGGTACATATCCCTTTCGAGGGGACATAAAACACTTATTTCCAAAGTATCGGTACTAAAAGTCATTAATATTGGTGCAGTTTCAGTAATCACCGATTATATCAATACAATATTTCATACCTATAATTGTATGTTTGGTACTTATTACATAGCCCTGTACTTATTACATTTCAGTTTTGTGGGAAATACATTTTTCAGTTTCAGACAACTAAAGCCATTTTTTTAATAAAAAAGAAAGAAAAAGAAGAATTTTTATTAGATCTCGATAAAGATTTTGGAGCATGACCATTTTGCTATCTAACCTTTGTTTTACTATTAAAATGTTTATAAGTAGTGGTGGGAAAAAAATTCTTTTAATTCTAATTCATTAAAATATTTATGCACTACCCTTGTTATCACTTGAAAAAATATTTTCTGAAACTAACGAGAACCTGTTGTAAAATTCTTATTAAGACTGCTCTAATTACCATAACACCAGTAGTACATGTTACTTCAGGAGTACACATTAATTAAGCGTCATCTGGGAATGGCGATTTCTACAGTTTTCCTAAATGAATTTCCCATGAGCCTACTATAACTTTGCGTTTTGTCACATAACTTATTTTGTTTTAATTAATGCATATTACCGTTATTAATTAAGCATTCGTGTCGATAATAATATTTTGATTTTTACGGTTCCTCAAAGCGAATAAATATCTTTTCTCCATTATTCTTGCTTTTTAGTAATTTTTTATTTTAATTAATTCATATCATCAACATTAAATTAAGCATCATTTTCATCAATGATAGTATAGATATTTCTTACTGTTCCTCTAGACAAATAAGTAACTTTGCTTCCTTCTTTTTTACTAGTAGATAGCTTATTTCTTTTATTCTAACATGCATATATTACCTAAATTAAAGATGAAACGACGTTACTTTGTCTGCGAACACCGTTGAATGAGTATGACAGCTTCAGTGACAACAGCCGCTATTTTTCTCAGTATTGCCAAGTTAAAGAGGAATGAAGTATAGACACACACTGTCCTAAGTTAAAAAATATAGAGGGACATAGCATCATCAGCTTGTAAGAGCCTCATTTTATTCCGTCTGGAACCAATTAATCGATCATAGGGAAAAAATACGAAAATGCAGTTTTTTTCCTCATGTTCCAATCTAAGAGTTATTTCTTTGAAATACAGGGTGTTTATAAAGTCCTGGACCCATTTTGATGTTTAATAACTCATAAAATAATAAAGATAGATTAAAATTAATAACATAAATGGTTTGGTAGACTCAAAAAGTTTTATGACCCTTGTCAATGTACTTCCACGTGTGCCCCATTCGTCGAACGGAGAATATCATGTCGATAGTCAATTTCCCGCCAGGTAGCGGCCAGCATGTCGGCATCCACAGAGGCTATTGCGGTTGTAATTCTAGCTTTTTGGTCATCAATGTTCGACACGATCCTCCTGTAAACATTGTCCTTTATAAATCCACAAAGAAAAAAGTTCAGCGGCTATATATCAGGCGATGTGGGTGGCCAAGGAAATGGACCTTCTTGCCCAATCCATCTTCCTGAAAAATGGTCATTCAAAGAACTATGAACGATGTTACCCCAATGAGGTGGTGCACCATCTTGTTGCAAAAAGACATGTGGCTGAAGCTCTTCTAGTTGTGGAAATACGAAGTTTTCCAACATGTCTAAGTATACTACTGATGAGACCGTCTTTTCTGTTAAAAAGAAAGGCCCAATGACTCGGTCGTGCATTAGTCCACACCACACATTAACTTTTGGGGAATTCCATTGTGTCTCACGGTATTCATGGGGGTTTTCAGATCCCCATATGCGCACATATGGCGATTAACAATGCTAGAAACACCCATTTGGATCCACTTTGATGTTTAATAACTCATAACGCTTGCCGCTACCTGGCGTGAAATTGACTATAGACTTGATATTCTCCGTACGACGAAGGGGGCACACGTGGAAGTTCATTGACAAAGGTCATGAAACTTTTTTAGTCTATCTAACCATTTATGTTATTAATTTTAATCTATCTTTTTTATTTTATGAGTTATTAAACATCAAAATGGGTCCGGGACATTATAAACACCCTGTATAATTGCTAGCTATAGCATTTGCATACGTTTTATGAAAATATATTTATCATTTATATATTAATTAATGCGTTTATATACCTTGAACTTTATTGTTACTTCAAATTTTTTTACCCCATTTCGAAAAAAAAAATTGACTTCTAACGTTTTGAAAATTTTGCGCTACACCGTAATAATGATGGCAGACAATTTAGATCAAATTTTATTTTTCTCGTCTTTTCAACAGTTTGAGACAACCAATGTGCATTGATGTAAGATCACGTTTCTCAAAAAGTTTTTTTTAAACAACTATTGGGTCGTCTACTAATGTTGCCAAGCTTGTAGGGGAGGGAGAGGTTTGTGGATATTGTGACAGTTTGTGATAAGTGGGAAGGGGATCCGTGAAACAATATTTTGTTACAAACGAGGAGGAAAGGCGGTACTAATGAGTGGGGCATTCCCTATTTGAATAAAATAATGAAAAAATTAATATCATCAAATCAGATGTTTCTGTATCATTTATAATAGACTTTTTTTCTTTTTTTTTTGCAGGCCGGGATAGCCTGGTCGGTAGGGCGCTGGGCCCAAGTCCAAGAGGTCGTGGGTTCGATCCTCGCCGGCCGAAGACTCCCCGTGTAGTAAATGGTGACTGATGCACGTTAAATCTGTCGAGTCTCAAAGTCCTCCATGTTCCCATAACAAATCAATACCTCTGGGGGTACTGATCAAGGAGTTTCCTTGTCTTCTGGATTGGTTCAAAATTACAAGGCTACGGAGTTGAACATTAGTAGTCGTAAACCCATTAAATTGTGTCGGCTGTTCAACGACGGTTATAAAATAAAAGTAAAATAGACTTTTTTTCGTCAAAATGATAACAAAATGATTACGTCAAAATGATAACACATCTAATAAATTTTATTAATGCTATGCTTAGAGATGTCATTCAAAATCGTTCCTGAAATTTAAAAATAAAATTTGAAATGTGATCTATAACGTGCATTTTGTTTCAGAATTAGAGATTCAGTTCAGATTAGAGATTTTCTATTGTGAAATCTTTATCGGAATTACATACATTTGCAGGCTTGTGAGCTCAAATTAGGCTTATAAGCCTTTGTCAAATATCTTTTCTTAAGAATAATCTTTTCTGATGAGAAAATATTTTGCTCAGAAAAAAGTTATAATGCTAAAAATAACGCTGCATGTTCAGCAACGACTGATATAACTGAAAGTGTAAGGATCTGTGCAATGATTTCAGAACAAGCGTTCTGCAATGGCTGCAGTCTCAAGTAACAGAAAATTTCCTCTGAAATTCATCGATAAGGGGGTAAAAATAAACACTGAATATTACAAAATGGAAGTATTGGCTACACATTTATTTCCACATGCTGACAGATTGTATTCCAAAAAGGATTGGATATTTCAACAATATTCTACACCGTCAAATTGAGCTAAAACAACACATTCTTGGATCCATATCAATTGTTCGAAATTTATTAGACAAGAAGATTAGCCCCCTTCTTCACCTAATCTAAATCCTTCAATTAGACTGTAGTGTTAAAGTTTTTCTAGAGTTTGAAGTTAATGCTAAGCAGCACATGAAATCCCTAAGAGTCGCTTGACTCCCTCAGGCATGGGACGAATCACCTCTTAAAATGGTTCGTGCCGCTATCGGACCGATTATAGTTAGTAATAATTAAAGATGGTGGCCGATTCGAATAAAAAAAGTTTTAAGTTAAACTTCCATTTATAGAGTTCATTACATTTGCATATTTTATTTTATATTATTACCGCCGTTGAACAGCCGACCCAAATTTGGGTTTACGACTACTAATGTTCAATTCCGTAGCCTTGTAATTTTGAACCCAATCCAGAAAACAAAGGAACGCCTGGATCAAGTATTTTTTTACTTTTTTAAATTTTTTTTATTTAAACGACTTAAAACTCCTCATGCACTACAAAGTACAGCATGAGGCTTACAGTTGTAAGTAGAAAACAAAAAGAAGAAAAATTTACAAATTTACATTAAAAACAAAATTCCGCAAGGCCGCAAGACNATTAGGCTATCTTAAAAAGATATTTTGAAAGATATTTTTGGCAACATTTTATTCAAATGTAGCCAAATAAGGGATAAAATACAAAACATGGCAAACCTTAAGAATTATTCACAATGAGATATTAACTTTCCAAAAATTTTTCTGGCCTTATGACCTCTGAGAATCAATACATTTCTGAAAGCTCTTATGAATGGTACAATTATGTTTAGATTTGAACCCAAATTGCAATAGCGAAACTGCATAGAATATTAGGCTTGTTCACACATCACCTCGTAGTCATAACATAAGCGGAGGGATACACCGGAAATTTTCTAAATTTCTTCCGGTTTAAGGACGCTTGTTATTGTTTACATTAGACCACCCATCCATAGAGTTCATTACATTTGTATATTTTATTTTATATTATTACCGCCGTTGAACAGCCGACCCAAATTTGGGTTTACGACTACTAATGTTCAATTCCGTAGCCTTGTAATTTTGAACCCAATCCAGAAAACAAAGGAACGCCTGGATCAAGTATTTTTTTATTTTATTTTTTATTTAAACGACTTAAAACTCCTCATGCACCACAAAGTATAGCATGAGGCTTACAGTTGTAAGTAGAAAACAAAAAGAAAAAAAAATTACAATTTTACATTAAAAACAAAATTCCGCAAGGCCGCTAGACTTTCAATACTTTTGACCAGTTCTGATAAGACAGGTGGCCAACAAGTAGAAAGACCTCTCAAATCAGTCTTTAAATTCATTCGGGCACTCGCATACAGACTACAATGAAGAAGAATCTGTTCAGCATCTTCATCAGCATCACCGCAAGCACAAATTCCACTGGTCTGCAGATGGAAACGAAATAAATATCTCTTAAAATTTCCATGGTTTGTTAAAATTTGGGTTAATTTAAAATCAGTTGCAAAGAATTTATATGGCAAACGGTGAAAAATGGATGAAAAGAACCTTTTCGTCCAAAGCGACCGAGGCGAAGCAAGAAATTCAGCATTCCAGTCCGCAATGATTTTATCTCTAGCGATGCGCTTCCAGTGAGAAGCTGGAACAGACACCCTTAAGTCTATTTCACCACACGTAGCTTCCCTAGCCAATTGGTCTGCTCTTTCATTGCCCAAAATACCGCTATAGCCACGAACGTAAGAAAAATGAATAGTTACGTTTTCAAGAGCGTTCAAAATCGAGTGAATTTCCACCACAAGCTTCTCAGTAGAAGTCGTGTCACGCAAAAGAAAAAGTGAAGAAAGAGAATCTGTACAAATGAGATATTTAAAAATTTGGATCAAGTATTGGGGGGGGGGAATTTGACTTCGAGGAGGACTTTATATTTGTGTATTTATCATTTTCTATTTAACATCCGTACAACGAAATGATTCGGTATTTGTAACAGTATTTTGTAGACACCCTACAGCATCACATTCCATATTTAACTCTTTTATTGTCCAAGAATATTTTGTAGTGTTTTTTGCTGTTTTCTTTTTATTTTATATGAGAAAAAATGAAATAAAATGGACATTAATCATTAAAAACGAACAGTATTCCGACAAGTAATGCTTTTTTATCTTATCTCTTTTGTGTTATTGGTTAAAGAGACTGATATGCGTTGCCTTGTCGACATTGTGTGATAATGCGTTTGATTAAAATTGAAAACGTCAGTAAGCTACTTCCCTCTTCGTTGTACATTATATTGTTTTGAAATTTGTTAACGAGTTAAAATATGTCGGCAAACGAAAAACACGGATTCATGTACCTTTGGAATATTAAAAATTTTGATAGGTTTGTGGAATCAGCAACCATTAATACAATAATCAGCCCTTCGTTTAAAATTGAATTTTTAAAAGGAACTGAATTGAATCTAATATTATCAAAATGGTGTAAAAAAATAGTTTGTCGAATTAGACGAGAGAGCTGCAGTGAAATTCCAGAACGCATTTCAGTCCACTATCAATATGAGCTAACAACTTCTGCTGGAGTTATTTTAAAAACGTCTGCTTTATTAAGTGATACATTTAATGATACATTCAGGGATATTTCGAATGAATACGAAATAATGGAACTGACTGATAGTAGTACGCCGGAAGATGTCAGCCTGCGATGCCGTATAATATTACCTTGCATAATTCCGTCAATAATCTCAAGTCCACCTTCTGTTGTCGGTTGGGAAGCTGAAACAGACATTGTGGCAGCTCGTTACCCTTTTGAGTGGTCCTTAGTATTTTCCGGCAATAATAAGTTGACAGCTGTTGAAAGTGTAACTGTGGAAAATATACCGATTGATGTTAAATTTAAATATGTTGAGCATGAGCTTAAGATTAAACTTATTCCCAAAATCATTGATAATAAATTTCACACTGTGTGGTGTACAATGAATTTAAAAGTAAATAGAAAATCAGTTGACATGACTTATGGATGGCGGCAAAATTTTAAATTTAGTAACACAACTACAGAATACAAATTTATCCATTCTGTGAATAAATTGCTCCGAGAGGAAGCTATTTGCTCTCTTTATAAAATACTTAATATGGGAGTAATGTTTGAATATTCAGATAACGCTTCAATCACAGAGATAAAGAATTTTAATAAAAATTCCCCAAGTGTTGAGCGTGCTGCATTAACTCAAAATAAAGATGAGATCGACAGCTTATTGAATCTACAGCAGCATCTCAGGAACATGTTGAATGAAAAACACTACGCCGACGTGAAACTGCGTGCTGATGGTGAGGTTTTCTTTGCTCACAAATGCTTACTAGCTTCTCGATCGCCAGAGTTCAGGGCTATGTTTGATCGAGAGATGTTAAAGAGCAAAACTAGCGTCATTGATATGCGTGATGTGGAAGCAAAGACCCTGAAATATTTTTTGGAGTATCTCTATACTGGAACAGTGGATGGTATGGATGACAAAATGGCCTTGAATCTATTGATAGTTGCTGATAAATATCAGGTATCATCCTTGGTAGAGAAGTGTTCAACATTCCTAAAATCAGCTTTGAATTTCGACAATGTACTAAGCATACTACTGGTAGCAGATTTGGTGAATTATGAACCAATGAAAGTGTTTATAATAGAATATATTGTGGAAAACTCTTCGGAAGTTTTGTCCTTACCGAACTGGCCACAATGGATGAAAATGAATTCTTTAATTGCGTCTGAAGTATTACTTAAGCTTTCCTGCAAGTTTGATTCTAATTTTAAAAAGAAATGTGGTAAGTTAGAAAACTTTTAGCAAATTTAACAGTTAAAACAATTAAGAACCATTCATTACACTAACTATTCTCTTTATTACTTAAGGTATTCGAAAATAAAAATAGCAAGAATAGGTAATTGAGCAAATAAAAACACGAATAAATAAAAAAATATTTTAATTATTATTTTTTCTCGGATACAAAGCAACCTTATATTTATATTGTGTCATGATTGTTAAAAACTATCTTGGTAGTCGTGGATATTTTTTATTCTTTTCAAAAACAAGCTAGAATGAAATGTTTCAGTTAGCTCTTTTTGCTACTTTCTTTCTTGAAATATATTTGGTCCCCACACAAGCTCTACAGAGAACCAGAGAACTTTCGTCCAAGTTAAGATACAATAACTAGTTCTAGTAAGCACTCACGTTGGTGAACTTTTTTTTTCTTCTTTAATTGGCAAATTATCTAAAAAATGCGTTGCCTATAGGGTTGGTATAACGGCTTGACATCAAGTCATGATTCATGACAAACTGCAGCAATTTTTCTCATTTTCGTGTTATCACACAAACTTTTTGATTTCCATGTGCTATTTGTTGGATGGAACCCGAAGCCCAGTTCAAGTAGGGACCTTCCTGGAGGAGTGGTTTCGCTGTTCCACCAAACGATATTTTTCTTCGAGTGTAGCCAGCTCGAATCACACCGTTTCGCTGGATGTCTATTGTGATGTCCTTTTTCAGCTTGTGCTATATGATCTTCCACTTGATAAGGGTTCGTAAGTCGTTCATTTTGATGAGAGTACTAGATTACAAATTAAATGTGTATTAAGGACCGGGTAATAGACCAGTGTAAAACATATTGTGCCACGATTAGTTTCATTTTCATTTACACCAAACTGTTGAATGAATGTGAGTTTGGCGAAAAACCCAAACCTATCGAATGCTACAACACGACAAACTAAAAACATGTAGTGATGATTGGAATGGAAGAATATACTCCTGGTATGCTTTGATACTTTTATTTATATACTTTTTGTTTGCTTGTTTGCATGATAGACTGATGATAAATCCTACCTAATTATCGCTTCTAATAAGTAGTTCCACTATTGTTAAAAGTTTTTTAAAATGGTAAACTACATAAAGCACTCGGCTATACTGCTGGTTTAGTTCAAGCTTGAAAATTTAACATGTTATTAAATTTTAATGCATTTTAATGTTAAGAAGAACTTATAGATAATATATACTTAGAAATATATACTATAGATAATATATACTATAGAACTTATCGAAGAACTTATAGATTATCTGATAATAAATTTATGTGGCAACTATTATAAACTATAAAATAAGAGACAAAAACAAATGGGCAAAAATAGCACTCTTTTTTAGATAATTCGAGATCTTGGACCGTATGTGGATAGCCTCAATTTGAAAAATATTGATCCAGATACTTTAGGTAGAAGAGCTGCCGAAAATTTGAACCTCTTTATTTTTAATGTTGATTTTCTGTGCATTTCGCCTTTTCTCAAATTATTTAATCAAAAAATTCTGGCACAAAATTTTATTACTCATTTCTTTAAAAAAAAAGTATATGATTTGTTTACAACGAAAATGTGGCCACTTAGGTTTTTAATCACAGAGACTCCTTTATCGCTATACTTCCTTGATATGATATTGCTCTGATAATACTTGGGTTCAGATCTAAATGACGTGAAATATAACAGATATCTAGAATATTCGTTTGTAAGGAAGTAATGTAAAGGTAAAGTTGCTCTCAAAGTTTGAGCAATGTGTGATGACAAAGAAAGTCAGTTTTTCTGGATTTGGAAAGTTAAGGGAGTTTCTTCATTTCGCTAATGGCGTAAAGTCATTCAAATGGGATCTTTTTGTTCTATTAAACCGGGAACTGTAAATTTAGGAAGCAGCAAACGGAAATTAGAACTCAGTTAATATTGTAATGCAGAAAAAGAGAGACACTTAGTGTTAGAGTTATGTCTGACAGATTACGATGAAAACTTATTCAATGAAAAACTGGCCTTCATTTTTTTTTTTATAAATTGCTTAATCCCGGAGGTGATTTAAACATTTAGCAAAGGTGATGTAAACATTTAGCATTAGGTAATGAAACATTTAGCAAAGGATTTGACGTTACGGCACGTTACGAATTAATTGGAATGGAAGATTTATAGCAACAAATATCATACTGGTCAGAAGACACCTTCTCTCTTAGTTGTTATGCGACACTAAGTAGTTCTTCACTGATGTGTAGTGAAACTCAGTGTATCGACTGCCAAATTGAAACGATTATTAGTCAACAAATGACAGCAACTGAATGGAGTTTAAAGTTCACAAACAACGAACATTGGTCAGTAAGTAGAAGAGTGTAAGGATTAAGCATATCTTTAGCAATTAAACTCAGGTATGTTGAGGATTATATTCGAATTTAAATGTTATTTTACCATGAAGAAAATTGGGAAAACCTCGTTGCATGCAATATAACACTCCTTAATAGCATTGGTAGAGACATTTTCAATAGGAGATGAAAATTTATTTACCAAAAACAACAAAATCAGAGAGTTTGGTCTGAAGTTTTATAACTCACACTTAGAGGAGGGTGGATGTCTTAAAGATGAAGACATAAGAATTCGGTGCGCTAGTAATCAGTTTCTGATATGTTATTCAAAAAATAAGGAGAACCAAGAAACGAAAAATTCTCAATTAGTAAATGCCGATTTTATTTCATACCTGCAACACGATTTTCATAATTTGCTTGCAGATAAACATTTTGCAGATGTAAAACTACGTGCTGATTGTGAAATTTCCATGCACATAAAGCTGTTCTGGCAGCATGGTCATCAGTGTTCTCGTCCATGTTTTACCATGACACCGTAGAAAACAATTCTTGCATTGTTGACATTCCCGATGTGAGTCAAAGAGCTTGGAATCTTTTCTGGAGTTCGTGTACGCAGGAGAAATTAGGGAGGTAGATGAAGAAACGGCTTTATCTATGCTTTTTATGTCCGATGAATATCAAGCAAGATCATTGACAGAGATGTCTTCAAAATTTTTAACATCAGTGTTGTCAATAAATAATGCTTGCAAAGTTCTGTCAGTTGTTGATACATTAAATTGCGATCATTTGAAATGGAATGTAGTGGAATATATTATGGAACATTTTAAAGAAATTTTATCTACGTCGGAGTGATCTGAATGGACAAAGAGTAACATTGTTTCGGCAACCGAAGTGCTTTTGAAATTATCCAAAAAATTTGGAAATAAGGCCTTAAGTAAAAGGGGTAAGTTAATTTAAGATTGAGGATTTCATTTCATTAATATTCATATGCAAAATGGTACACATAGACATTATTTCAGAACTTATTACAGACACATTATTACAGATACAAAAATTACAGATTTTTACAAAAAAAACTGCGTACAATGTGCAAAACTGCGTACAATGGGCAAAATGTACATAGCTGCGTACAATGTACATAGCTGCGTACAATGGGCAAAAAAATAAACGGATCACCCCGACTAACTTATGACTTCAGGATCGGTTTGACTTCAATTTATAGTTTGACTAATGGTTTGACTTCAAATTAATTAATACTAATTATTAAATAATTGCTAATTATATTTGACGAAAATAATTAATGCAGACAATATTTTAAGTGGGATATAAGAGCATAAATTTTCTGATTTAATACATTTTTTTCCTCCATTAATTCGGAATCCTGACTGAATATAGGTAGGGGATAGCCAATGATTTATAAAATATGGTCTCAATAGTTTGGTCAGAAGAGCGGTCCAAAGTTTGAACCCCATGATGTAAATTTTAATTTTTGCTTCGTTCACCATATCTCTAAAACTTAAGCGAATCAAAAAAAATTTACATACAAATTTAAAATTAATTTATCTAAATGTATTTTCATGCAAAATATATTTTTATGCAGAATATATTTTCTAGTAAATATTTCTTTTTTATTGATATATTTAGTAACAGTAAAAAAATTTGACTGACCCAATTTCGGATTTACGACTACTAACGTTCAATCCAGTGGCTTTGTAATTTTGAACCCAATCCAGAAAACAAAGGAACTCCTGAATCAAGTATTCCTGCCTTCATGGAGGATTTTATATTTGAGTCTTTATCATTTTCTATTTAACATCTGTGCAACAAAATGATTCAATATTTGCGACATTATTTTGTAGTCACCCTGCAGTATCACATTCCATATTTAGCTTCTTCATTGTCAAAAAATATTTTGTAGTGTTGTTTGCTGTTTTTTTTTATTTTTCATTTTATTTTACATTAAATCTAATCGTTAAAAACGAACAGTATTCTGATAAATAATGCTTACTTTATCATATCTGTTTTGCGACACTGGATAAACAGACTGATATGGATTGCGCTTTATCACACAAGAAACCTACTGTCTTCTTATGTGATAATGTGTTAGATTAAAATTGAAAAAGTCAGTAAGCTACTTCCCCCTTCATTGTGGATTAGATAGTTTTGAAATTTTATAACGAATTAAAACATGTCGACAATAGAAAAATACGGATTCATGTATGTTTGGAACATTAAAAATTTTTATAGGCTATTGGAATCAGAAGCCCCCTGTTATGAAATCAGCAGCCCTTCGTTTAAAATTGAATTTTTAAAAGGAACTGAATGGAATCTAATGTTATACAAATATTCTATAGAACGCTGTTGTCATTCATCAATTCATCGAGAGAGCTACATTAAAATTCCAGAACTCATTTCAGTCGACTATCAATATGAGCTAACAACTTCTGCTGGTGCTATTTTAAAAAAGTCTGATATATTAAGTGATGCATTTCATTATATTTCGAAAAGATACAGATTAATCGAAATGATTGATGGCAACACGCTTGAAGATGTCAGCCTGCGATTTCGTATGATAATACCTTGCTTAATTCCGTCAATGATCTCAAGTCCACCTTCTGTTGTCGTTTGGGAAGCTGAAACAGACATTGTGAATTCTAGTTACCCTTTTGAGTTGTCCTTAATGTTTTACGGCTATAGTAACTGGACAGCTGTTGAAAGAGTAACTGTGGAAAATATATCAATTGATGTTGAATTTAAATATGTTGAGCCTATGCTTGAGATTAAACTAATTCCCAAAATCGTTGATCATAAATTTCACACAGTGTGGTGTACAATGAATTTAAAAGTAAATGGAGAATCCGTAAACGTGACTGGTGGACGCCAAAAATTTAAATTTAGTAAGACAAATAGAGAATATGAGTTATTCCATTCTGTTAATAAATTGCTCCTGGAAGATGCAAATTTCTTTATTTTTAAAAGACTGGAAGTGATGTTTGATTATTCATGTAACGCTTCAATCACAGAGGTAAAGAGTTCTAATAAAAATTCCCCAAGTGCTGAGCGTGCTGCATTAACTCAAAATAAGGATGAGATCGACAGCTTATTGCATCTACAGCAGCATCTCAGGAACATGTTGAATGAAAAAAACTACGCCGATGTGAAACTGCGTGCTGATGGTGAGGTTTTCTTTGCTCACAAATGCTTACTGGCTTCTCGATCTCCAGTGTTCAGGGCAATGTTTGATCGAGAGATGTTAGAGAGCAAAACTAACGTCATTGATATACGTGATATGGAAGCAAAGACCCTGAAATATTTTTTGGAGTATCTCTATACTGGAACAGTGAATGGTATGGATGACAAAATGGCCTCTAATCTATTGGTAGTTGCTGATAAATATCAGGTATCATCCTTGGTAGAGAAGTGTTCAACATTCTTAAAATCAGCTTTGAATTTCGACAATGTACTGAGCATACTACTGGTAGCAGATTTGGTAAATTATGAACAGATGAAAGTGTTTATAATAGAATATATTGTGGAAAACTCTTCGGAAGTTTTGTCCTTACCGAACTGGCCACAATGGATGAAAATGAATTCTTTAATTGCGTCTGAAGTATTACTTAAGCTTTCCTACAAGTTTGGTTCTAAATTTAAAACGAAATGCGGTAAGTTAGAAAACTTTTAGCAAATTTAATAGTTAAAACAATGAAGAATCATTAATTGCACTAAATATTATTTTTAATACTTTAGGTATTCGAAAATAAAAAATGGCAAGAACAGATAATTGAGCAAATAAAAACACGAATAAATAAAGAAATATTTAAATTTTATATGATTTTTCAGGCTTATTTATATTCATTTTAAGGATTGGTCCTTATAACGTACGTGCATAAAACTACTGTATAACAGAGTAATTGCACTTATCACCACATGCTCACGTACGCAGGTTTTCGAAGTCGCACATGAAAGTAAGACGAAAAAGTGAAAAAAAACTGGTTTTTCAATCATTTCATTGTTAGCTAGCTTTAGTGAGCTTAGAGTTCATTCTTAGTTACCATTACTATATTTACTTTTTCTCGGATACAAAGCAACCTTATATTTGTATTGAGTCATGATTGTTAAAAACTATTTTAGTAGTCATGGATAGTTTATTCTTCTCAAAAACAAGCTAGAATGAAATGTTTCAGTTAGCACTTTTTGCTCATTTCTTTCTTGAAATATATTTAGTTTTTACACAAGCTCTACAGAGAACGTAGGTTGTTCTGTTTCAAATATGCAGCGCAAGACTTATATGAGCAACAAGGATGCTACGTGAGATTGCAAAAATCTCTCTAAAGCGTCGTATTTATTTTGTTAACTTTTTGGAGCATATGGTGTACAGATTACTGTATTGATTGAAACCAGCTTTTTATGGGTAATTGTAATTTCTTCCCATATTCTCTGCTGATCCTTATGATATCGGATTTGTCCTGGACCACTATTATAATTATTTGAAAATTTCTTTTCACCTGTAGTGCATTATACGCATTCCTTACTGTAGGAGAAACCTTTTTTGTTTTTTTAGTTTAGGACCTGTTTGTTTATTTAGACCAATTCTTATAATGACTGGAAATTAATCTAGTTTTTCAGCCAAACTTAAAGAACTATTCATAAAATTCTTTGCATCAAGAAAATATTGTTTAATTTTATTTTGAAATTCAGTTTTAAATTGGTTAAATTACAATTACAAAAATTACAGATTTTTACAAAAAAAAAAAAAAAAAAAAAAAAAAAAAAAAAACTGCGTGCATAAATGCGTACAATGCGCAAAAAATTGAGCGGATCACCCCGAATAACTTATGAATTTAAGATCGGATCTTCACATTCTACTACTCAATCCTAATTGTTTGAATTCAAATTAATTAAAGCTAATTATTAATTAATTGCTAATTATATTTGATGAAAATAATTAATGCAGACAATTTTTTATGTTGGATATAAGAACATAAATTTTCTGATTTAATACACTTTTTTTTCTCCATTAATTCGTAATTATGACCCCCAAATTATATACGGGGGATAGCCAATGATTTATGAAATGGTCTCATTGGTTTGGTCAGAAGAGCGGTCCAAAGTTTGAACCCCATGATGTTAATTTTAATTTTTGCTAAGTTTACCATATCTCTAAAACTTAAGCGAATCGAAAAAAAAAACTTACATACAATTTTAAAATTCATTTATCTAAATGTATTTTCATTCAAAATATATTTTTTAACAAATATTTCTTTTTTTATTATTATATTTAGTAACAGTAAAAAATTTAGAATTTAAGTTATACAATTTCAAAAAATTGCAAAAATTGAGCGAATTTGGTCAAAAAGTTCTTGAAAAAGCGAATTTTGAAAAAAATCAATTTATTAAAATTCGATTTCTCTGGAACTATTCGTCCGATTTCGCTCAAATTGTGTAATTTGCGCTTCAAAATTATTTTACTGACAAATTTTTAAAAATAGTAAGAAATTATATACCTTACAAGTTTAAGCTTTTCCTCTATTAAATCAAATAATGAATTATATAAAATATTAACTGACAATTAACTGAAAGTTTTTTTCTTTCTTTTCATGGAATTATCTTTGAACAAACGGATGTTATAATTTTGCGCAGAAATACTTTCATCTGCTTAAATATTTTTGATCCGCCTAAAGAATTTCGAGATATGGTAAAATACGAAAAAAGTAAAATTAACATTACGGGGCTCGAACTTTAAACCTCTGCTGACCAAACTATCGGGTCCATATTTTTCGATGTGCCAATATTCGGGTCATTGTTTGCAGCTACCCTCTATATTTTAAGGTTCTAAAGTATGAATCTGGGGAAAAAATGCATATTTATTCAGAAAAATGGAACGTTATAACATCGCAATTCATTTAATGAAATATGGGGCATTTTGGTACTACAAGGAGAATTTTTTTAAAGCTCCCTTCCAAAAAAAATCAATAGAGAGTAATTACAAAATAACAATACGAAATATATACCTTTATATACTTTTGCAAAAGTTATGTATCTATATTCTTTTGTATGCATCTTATTTTACAAACTCTTACAGAATATTAATAACAACATAGTTGTGTTCGTTGTAGCACGAAAAGGAGCACTCTAACTATCATATACTTTTGTAAAAATTATATATCTATTGTGGCGTTGGGGTTTGATTTGCAAAGTCCGAATCTACAAATCTCTGACGTTGGCTTACGTCGCTTGGTGCCGATAATTGTTGTATGACGTAGACCTCACACCTGAATGGAGATTTCCTCGGAGTATATACGTGAAGTACGAAATCGGCTAAACGCGCACAGGATGCATTTTGATATATCTTGGCCGCCTCTCCACAATTCACTCTCTCTCTCTCCGTCGGTTCATGAGTAACTAGCTAGCAGTTAGGCATGTTCTTGCCGGTTACTCATTTTGCAGCTTCTTCTATGCTGCTTGAATGTTAAAATCGTTATATTTTATTTATGTTAAAATGTTTAGTTAAATTTACCAAGTTTTAAGTGTTAATAAAGATAGTTGCTTATTTGGGAATGTTGTTTATGAAGTGACACGACATAAACCTGTAGTTCTTTTTCATTAACACTTTCACGTGGGAAGTTATACTATAGTTGAAGTCAGATTTCTTCCCAGAGTTCAATTGGGATTCTACCAAATATATCAACCTCCACACTATATTCTTTTGTATGTATCTTACTTTACAAACTCTTACAGAATATTAATAACTGCATAATTTTGTTAAAAAAAGGCCCTCGTTGTAGCACGAAATGGAGCACTCTAACCATCATATACTTTTGTAAAAATTATATATCTATATTCTTTTGTTAGTATCTTATTTTACAAACTCGTACGGAATGATAACAGCATAATTGTTATATGTTTATTATATCATGAAAAGGCGTCTACTTATTTAATTAGATTTGGATTGTTTAAACATTTCAGACTTTAATTTCATAATATCACAAAGGATACATTATAATTCTCAAACATGTTTTTGTTAAACAGCCGTATATGGTATTATACAGAGTTTGGATAACTTCAAAAGCTATTGTTTTCTATCATAAACCTCCCTTCATTGTTAAGAATTTCCCTTCATTGAAATAATAAGAATTTTAATCATTGTTTGTAAAATGATTTTTTAACCTTCAGATGAATTNAAATACTTCCACAAGTGTAAAAAAATATACTTCAGGCTGATAAGTAATAACCTAAGGTTGAAAATGAAACACTTTAAAGTGGTAAATATTTACCCCTCCACAGATGTAAAATTAAACACCTCAGGTTGAAATATCTATACCTCTGGAGGTATATTTAAGGTATATTTGAGGTTGATTTTGAGGTATTCATTTGCACCCTTTTCAACCTTAGCGACGTATTTAAATAACAACCTCCTTTATATCTTTAAAATATACCTCGTTTATACCTCGACTTATTCATAAGGGATGTTCTTGCCGGTTACTCATTTTGCAGCTTTTTCTATGCTGCTTGAATGTTAAAATCGTTATATTTTATTTATGTTAAAATGTTTAGTTAAATTTACCAAGTTTTAAGTGTTAATAGAGATAGTTGTTTATTTGAACTGGGAATGTTGTTTATGAAGTGACACGACAGAAACCTGTAGTTCTTTTTCATTAACACTTTCACGTGGGAAGTTATACTATAGTTAAAGTCAGATTTCTTCCCAGAGTTCAATTGGGATTCTACCAAATATACCAACCTCCACACTATATTCTTTTGTATGTATCTTACTTTACAAACTCTTACAGAATATTAATAACTGCATAATTTTGTTAAAAAAAGGCCCTCGTTGTAGCACGAAATGGAGCACTCTAACCATCATATACTTTTGTAAAAATTATATATCTATATTCTTTTGTTAGTATCTTATTTTACAAACTCGTACGGAATGATAACAGCATAATTGTTATATGTTTATTATATCATGAAAAGGCGTCTACTTATTTAATTAGATTTGGATTGTTTAAACATTTCAGACTTTAATTTCATAATATCACAAAGGATACATTATAATTCTCAAACATGTTTTTGTTAAACAGCCGTATATGGTATTATACAGAGTTTGGATAACTTCAAAAGCTATTGTTTTCTATCATAAACCTCCCTTCATTGTTAAGAATTTCCCTTCATTGAAATAATAAGAATTTTAATCATTGTTTGTAAAATGATTTTTTAACCTTCAGATGAATTAACTGGTCAATTTTAGTGTCAATTGGTAGTTAATAAGTATGAGCGGTGAATTCGAAGAAAGTTTCGTTGGCGCATTAGTTTAATCGCATTAATTTAATCGCATAGTTGGCGGATTAAGAACTACAACTATCCATGTCTTTTTAACTACAGAAGCCCCACATTTCAAAATTTAGGAGATTGTGAATGGTGTTTACATCTTTGGGCAAAGTATTACGTTGACGAACTTATCTAGAGGATAGAGAAGAGAAACATTCTGTTCCTACGTTGTTTACAGAAATGCACTTTAATAAACGAAAAAAATTGATCTTAACTTTTAGTATGAGCTTAATAAAGCTAATGTTGACTTTTTTTCTGAATTTTTAACAAAATTTCCAGTTAAATATTAGAAAACGGAAATTTTCAGAACAATGGTGAACTAATAGAGTTAGGTGACTTATTGAAGGAGATATCGAACTGCATTACCGTAATACAGTTTGGAGATTTCCAAGTTTTACTACTAATGGATGAAAAAATCGCTCTAAATCTGTTAATATTATCGGATAAGTATCAAGTATTGCCGTTAGTTGAGAAATGTTGTGAAAGTTTGTTTTATCCCTTAGAAATGTGTGCAAAACACTATCAATCACAGATGAAAAAAATCATGAATAATCATGTAACCATTTACTAAAATGGTTACATTAAAAATATCAAATGATTTATATAATATATTTTATATAATAAGTAAAATACCATTCACTAAATCAATGAGTAAACTATCTGGTTGAATGCTTGTTTTTTTATGAGATCATTTGCTTTATTTTTTTTATTCACTGCTTTGCAACTTTAATCCATTATAAAAGCATATAATAAATCTCAAAAGGAATAATTATGCATTTTCAAAAAATTTCATTTGTCAATAACCGTTTGAAGTTTAAAAACTTGAATATTTTAAGAATTTCTAAACAGAAAGTGTTTACTCCCATTGAATTTATGTCTTAAAAACTCTTGACAACAGCAGAAATATAAAATAAGTGAAAAAATACCCCACAGTGTTAATAAAAAATATTTATTGAAATCGTGCTTTTACTCACCTTTGGCCCTAATGGGTAAGGCCAAATAATGGGTTAGGACGACATTTGCTATAAAACTATTGAATATGCATGAAAATACTCGTAATGACATTGCATGTTTGTCCTAATTACATAGCTTTTTATTTGTTTTTTGTTTTAACTTATTGATTGATTTAAAAAAAATGTTTTAAAAGATATGTAAACAATTAAAAAAAAAGTAAAATTGTCAAAACAGATTCTACCGAAGGCAATTCATACGATAATTGGGCAACATGAAAAAAATCTTCAATTTTCTTTTGCAGTGGAATCGGTATTAGAAACTTCGAAAGAAGCCAGCTTGTCTCCTGTAAATTCACAGAAGAAGGAACTGGTTGCTGGAAGTTCGAAAGAAGCCAGCGTGCCTCCTGTAAATTCCCAGAAGACTGTAAATTCACAGAAGAAGGAACTGGTTGCTGGAAGTTCGAAAGAAGTTCTAAAGCAAAGTCAAGAGTTATGGTGAGACGTTTAAAAAATCGTGCAACAATTGAAATCTATTGCATCATTCTGACGCAATACTTAGAGAAATTTCAATTTAGAATGCTTTAAGATTGTGATCTATGAATTTTGGAAGTTTTGGTTAGTAAATAAATTTTATCTTTTAAAAAAATTATATCTTACTCTACCTCACAATGACATTTTATATAGTAAAAGTTACGTTACAATAAAATAATTGAAGGATATATTATAATTAGAATGTTTATAAATTGTGAAAAGATGGAATTATCCGCATAACCATAAAACGTCAGCCTAGTGTTTATTTTTCTGAAAATATTTTAATTTAACATATGAAGTTTTCTTCGTAGCTTTTTTCTCGCAAAACTTCACCTAAGAAACCTTTTAGCTACTAATCCTGACTGTCCAATTCAATGAATTCTAAAAAACTGCCTTTTTTCCAGCCAAATTTTTGAAACTGAGTTTGGAAAAATAATAAGCATCTGAACTAATTTCATTGCGCTTGAATCATATTTAATAATAGATCAGATATTAAATATGAATATAGGCTAACATTTTAAAAATATGTTCTTTAATCATTAAAAAGATTGTGAATGGAGAATAAAAAATGAGTTTAAATGAATATAAAAATGAGCTGGTTAAGATGAGTTTAATTATAAGGATATAGGGATTATCTTAAATGTTGAAATAATTAATAATATCACATTTCACACGTTATTATTAATTACTACATAATTTGCGCTTATTCCTTCATTGATAAAAACATTAATTTAGGAGAAAAAAATGTTAACTGGAGTATAAGAAAATGAATTTAAAAATATGATTTTTAGAAGCAAAAACAATTCGTAAAGACCAAAAAAAAAAAAAAAATAGCACTGGCGTGGTAAAATAATTAAAGCTTTGAATAGTTAATAAAAGTTTCCAGTTCAATGATCTCAACTCTGATTACTTTTACTTTAAATATACCTCTCTAACCTAAGCATTCATTTGGCCCTCATGATTTATGTTAATTCCTTAATTTTCTTTTGTATTTCTTGCAAACGTAGTATCTTTAATTTTTTTAATCACATTTTGGTCATTCACATATGTGTTTGCACAATATTTTGACTTCACTTTCCCAGATATAACACAGTTTCCACATTTCAAGAGTCACAGATACTTGTTTGAAGTCATACACAGTGAGTCACGAAACTGCGATCCACAAACTGCTTAATTTCGTCGCACAGTGACTCTTTCGAGACATGTTTACACTGAGTGGCCAAATTATTATGACCACTTAACTGTTTCATACAAAATCAGCTGTTGAATCACAGTGTACGGGCAAGATAGCTGCAAAAAAAGAATGCAAGGCAAGTGTGCCATCAATTGTACTGTGTTACGCGTGGAGATATGGGCAAAAAACGTGACTTGACTGAATTATAACGAGGGATGATTGTAAGCTCTCAAAGTGACGGGACCAGTGTCAGTAAAACGGCTGCTCTTGGGAAGTGTTCGTGCGCAGCAGTTATTACAGAGAGAGGACTACCAAGCTGACAACCGGGTCTTAACGTCAGGCTTGTGTGTCTCACAGATAACTGAATGATCGAGCTGAATGGAAACTTGCCAGAGTTATCCAGTCGAACAGAACAGCAACAATACGTGAAATGGCAGGGAATCTTAATGTAAGTGCCACTGAGAACGTCTCTTAGCGAACTGTGCACCGCACATTACACCGTGTAAGCTATGGGACCGATGACCTTTTCGAAAGCCTCAGCTGTCATCCTTGAGCAAGAGCAGGTGTCTCCAGTTTTCTAAGGAGCATACAGATCGGGCAATAGAGGACTGGAAAAAGGTTATGTGGTCTGATGAATCTTTCAACTACACCATGCAGATGGCAGGGTTCGAATATGGCGAAAACAGCACGAAAACATGGACCCCAACTGCATTGTCACAACACTTTAAGCTGGCAATTTTAGGGATTGAGGGATATTTTTTTTAAAATTGCATGGGTCCTTTGATTCCTGTGAGGAAACAACTAAATACTCAGGGGTATTTGAGTGTGATCACGGATCATGCACACCCTGTTATGTTAACCCCTTAACGATCAGTTAATTTTCAAGAAAACGGTCATAAAAGTGCCTATTTTTTGGCTTTTGTATTTGTCTTAGGTATTTGATTAGTACTGCAACTAGTTTAAAATAAACTAGCTATCTGCAATTAGCTCAAAAATATCCAGGTACTGCATAAGGTGTGTAAAATGAGAAATAAAATTTTTTACGGGCAAAAGAAATGAATTAGTTTTATTCTTATTGGCTCGTTACTACTGAACACTACAGCCCGTCAATATCACGGGAGCGAGAAATAGCGGGCGAAATCTCACCCCGTCATTTTCACGGGAGCGAGAAGGAAGGGGTTAATGGTGTATCTTGCTGGGGATGGATACTTTCAGCAAGACAATGCTCCTTGTATGGGGCCGGGACAGCCTGGTCGGTAGGGCGCTGGACCCATATCCAATTNACTTAGAGTCCCCCGCAATCAGGCTAACCTTAGGATGTTTTCGCGGTTTCCCTTACCATGTGACGCACATAGGGATCAGTTCCCTTCAAATAGTTCTCCACAAAGGCAAACTTGATCCAGGAGTTCCCTTGTCTTCTGGATTGGATATAAAATTGTAAGGCTACGGAGCTGAACATTACTTGTCGTAAGCCCAAAATTGGTCGGCTGTTCAACGACGGTTATAAAATAAAAATAAAATGCTCCTTGTATTGTCATCAGATGGCTTGAATAGCATGGCGGTGATTTAATTGGCTGGCACAATCACCAGATCTCAATCCAATTGAGAATTTGTCGGAGGAGATCAAGCGGATCATCATCTGACAGCTGAAACCAGTGCCGTCCAATCTGGCGGAACTGAAAAGTAAAGTTCATCGGATATGGGGTCAAATTCTTCCGACCACCTACGAACATCTCATAGAATCTATGCCAAGAAAAATTCGAGCAGTATTACTGGGTTACTGCATAATTGAATATACTATATTCTTTATGGGATACTTTAGTTTTCTAAAATTGATTTAAAACTAGTTAATTTAAAAATGTGTTAATTCAATGCTGTAAAAATTAATATTATCTTACGTTAACTATGTTTTGTTCGCGCATTAAAATAAATTCGTGTTCTTCCTCCTTATCAAATATAAATCTTTCTGATATTATACGTTTTATTTATCAATTTATAGTTCATTTAATTATTTTCTTCTTGTTATAGAAGAAAATTTGATTGCATTACAATATACAATAAAACTACATGCATATTATCACTATTATTAGTAGAAAGTGCTTCAATTAATGACAGCAAAACCGACAATTGGTAAAATTACTTTGGGTCTTTAAGGGTTTTGTTCAAATTTGCAAGTCTTACAAAGTAAGCAATCGAAAAATATTTAATTAAAATTTTAACAAAAGATTTTAAATACTTTACATAATGTGCTCTTAGAGCAATTATTTTATAATTTAAATATTTGTAAATTTTATTTGCATAAAAGTGAGTAAGGGGAAAAAACTGAATAGTGATATTTTAATTAAATTTGGTTGGTTGGTTGGTTCTAATGTCACTTGCAACACGGGCAAGCCTGTTTGGTGAAACTGAGCAAATTTAAGGCAGAGTGTGCGATACTTGTCTTTCAGTGGCGCCATCTATGGCCAAGAATTTGACTTCTGCCACCCCATACGTCACACCTGCATATAAGGCGGACCCATTCAGACATCCATTCAGTCATCCACGCGTAATTTTGACCTGCATCAGAGATAGATCGATCTCCAATCCAGTACCCCCAGAAGTTTTGATTTGTTATGGGAACATGGAGGACTTTGCGACTAGACAGAATTTTAACGTGCATCATTCACCAACTACACGAGGAGTCCTCGGCCGGCGGGGCTCGAGCCCACGAACTCACTGACGTGGGCCCAGCCCCCTACCGACCAGGCTATCCCGGCACTTAATTAAATTTAACAACAATAACAAACAATGTAATAATTGAGAAAAAACTTGAAGGAAAAAAGAATATAAAGAGTTATTTGAGGAAATGAAACATTTTGCCTTGCAAACAAAGACATAAGTAAATCAAAGTCTATTTTTTTTTAAAAGAAAATCTTTTAAAATTAAATATTTAAAATATATTGAGTAACAAAGTATTGAAAAAATTAATTATTTTTCTTCTGAGGACAATTCTTCAAATTATCAATTTATATTCAAATACTTTCTTAACTTGATTCGTATATAATTGTTGAATCAATTGTTGCATGCATGAATGAATGTTACATTATAAAAAAAGTTATCCACAAAAAAAAGCCACATTGAAAATATAAATTGAAAAAGTCAATTAAAGGGTGTTGAAGTTTTGTCTTTGGAGAGTGGGCAATGCTTTAAAAATGCTTCGGTATTTATGATTATTAGTACTTATGATACTAAGTATTTATGAATCATTCTCAAATAAAACAAATATGACTTTCTTTGTCTTTTATTTTCAGCTCGACGATACTTGAGTCAGAAGGAAGAAAGATGAATACATGATGAAAAAAAATTATATATCTCATTTGCTTTTAAGTATACTTGAGTTTGCTTTTAACTGCATTATGTTAGTCCCGTAATTACTCTAATAAAGATGTAACCAAAATACAAGTTCAAATTTAACTAAAATTCTATATTTTGTTCCTCCCTATGTTCTATCTTAAGCTTTTGTGCGAGTTTTTTATCAACTGGCTGAAACCTTTCAAAATTAAAAGAGATAAAAACGAAACTTAACGAGTCATTTTGTAGATACACTCTGCATTTTTAACTTAGGTAAATCTGCCATGAGACCTGCAGATCTGAAGGGTTTTTCAACTAATATATCCAGAGTGTTTTGCAATAACCATCTTAAATATATATGTGTTAGACTCCTTGTTGAAGTTTAAGTTTAAAAATAAAAGTAAAACGTTATTGAAATCTGATCAATCACTATATAGGAAGGTGGGATCAAAATCATCAAGTCCAGAGTGAACCTGGAAGTAAGGGTCAGCCACCTTTCTGTAGTAATAAAACGATTTAGTTT
Organism: Parasteatoda tepidariorum; assembly: GCF_043381705.1. NCBI lineage: Eukaryota > Metazoa > Arthropoda > Arachnida > Araneae > Theridiidae > Parasteatoda > Parasteatoda tepidariorum. The sequence goes on along the minus strand of NC_092205.1, from coordinate 24,359,384 downwards.
TCTTCTCATCATCTTCTTTCGTTACTTTAATTTAAAAATAGTTTTTCTCGTTTATATTTCAGTTAGCAATCTCGACTAAGTACATATTTAGACAACATTCTTGATATAAATGCAAAAAAACTATTTTTTAACTATTATATATTTTGCGCCAATCAAAATTTTTTAAAAGGTTCAATATAAATATTAATGTATGGATTGTTGTATATAATAATAATTTATAATAAATAATTTTCTGTAATTTAGTTCAGCATATTAACGGGGTAGTTACTTTTAGTGACAGTTAAAATATTTTTAGGACTGAAATTGTTCAAGAAATAAATTAATGTAGCTATTTCGATTAATTTAATTTGAATTTTAACATAATTTTTTGTTAATAAGTATGTTTCCCCGGCAATTGAAGGCTAGTTAAAAAAGTTAGCCGAACTATTTTTACTTCTTTCCATTTATAGAATTTTGGCAGAAATTCAAGGGTATATTAATTCAAGGGTAATATATAACAATGCATTACATTACATGCATTGGTTATTACAATGTTTGCAATTGGTTTTTATTAAGTTTAGTTTTTACACTACAAATATTTTGTTCATATATATTTAAAATTAGAAAATTATTTTTCATGAAATTTATGAACAGATGAAGAAACATACAACGGGACATCTCAAATTGTGCACACTTGTTCTGCTTTGATAAGCTTTAGTAGACTACACCTGTTTGTATTAAAAAAAATTAGCATATTTTATTTTAATTTATTTAAACGTATTTCATTAAAACTTAAATTTTTAACATATTGGAGCAGAAATTAAAGAAGCTAAAACACATTTTATTACACACATATCATACACATTTTTTTTAAAATTTGGTGAAAATAGTGGTAAGTATGTTTGTCTAAGATAGGTACTCTGACCGCCACGAGGTCTGCAGCAGTATAGTGCTATGAAGAAGAGGGCATTTTAGGGAGGGTAGCTTTGATCAATAGGTCTCCTTTTCTCCTGCCAAAACCAGTCCTAAAGATGGAACCTTGCACCCCTACTTGAAATAATCACACCTCGTTACCATGGTCACCGCCACAGCTCCAGACGAATGTCTGGCAGAGTACCTATCTTAGACAAGCAGTACGCAAACCTCGGCCTTGGAAAGGATTAAGAAAAACAAAAGTTTACAAATGTTTTCACTTCTTTTCTTTTTCAGAGATTGCTCTAAATTATAAGCCTATTACATACATACGAAAAGGAAGATTTTTAAACTTCAGGTAAACAATAAAAATTAACATGTATTTACACCCAGATAAAAATGTTTTACCTCAAAATGCATAGTTCGCAAAGAAATAAACGAATTATCCTAAATGATTTTTGATTTAAGGCCGTTGGGACCATTGTCAACCTCAATCTACTTCTTAATGTCATTCTATGGGAGAAATTCCTTCGATTTTTTTTTAATAATTTTCAACCGAGCAGCTTAATGTTTTATATTACTGAATAGATCTCATTTAAACTGACGAACCTTATTCAATGATTTGTTTTCAAATTTTGTTAATAATTTTTAAAAAAACTTGGAATACGTTTTTAGAGTAATTTTTATTAGGTCTTTATGAAGTTAATTTTTAAGTTACACACACGAACTACGTACGAACTTTTTTTCTATCTTCAACAATTTGGAAATATATAAAAGAAAGTATTGTTAAAAGGTGTTTCTTCTGGAGGTATAAAAAATAAATTCTGCTCTGATATTGTTCTTCTATCCTCGTTTTGTCCATGGGTGGAAATCACTGCACAGTGAATAGGGGAGCACCAACCATGTTTTATGGTTACTGTAAAAGAATGATTAATTTTGCATTGTTAGGTTTTGATAATCAAAAGAGTGGTCACACGTAGGAATTCATCTATCATCATTTACTGAAAGGGCAAAATAAGATCTTAATTCCTTACACAGATTAGGAAAATCTTTTTTAAGATCTGAGTAATGTATAAGTAATGGATAAGATTAAATAAATTGAATATTAAAGTCATTATTAACTATTAGGAAAAAGTTACTTTACATTGAGAAATTACTTCTAAAATTTCTTATAATTAGAATCAACAGTTTTATTTGGGGGAAAAAAATAAATTAAATATTTTTTCTTCCCAGTAACTTTTTATTGTGCACTTTCAATTTTTCGGAATTTAATGTCCTGACCTTTTTTAAAGTCTTACGATCCATTTATAGTGTTTATTTATTTTTGGAATAGTTTTTCTTATAAAAAATTATACTTGGCTAAATTTTTTTGTTAATTACAAGGTTCTTTTAGGTTTGCATTTATTTTCTTAAAAATTATTTGTTAAAAAGTTATTTTTTGTTAAAAGTTTATTTCTTAAAAAAATATAAAATCCAATAAATTAATCTTAATTTAAATAGTTATCTGTTTTAAATAGATTTATCAAAATGGCATCACCAACTTTGGCGTGACATCAATCTTTTTGGAAGAACTGTCAATCTTGTCAATAACTGAACCACACAAATGAAAAAGACATTTTTAAAAAGCATCCTGTCTTCTTAATTAATGATTTAAATAAATTTTTGTCGGTAAGTATTAAGTTCAATATGGATTTTGGAATAGTTATTGATTTATTTATGTCTCATTTCTCTCTTCACTAGTAACGAAATACAAAATCTAACAAACCGAAATACAAAACCTTCAAAACCTTGGCGAAAAAAATGCTTATTCAGATAAAAAAAAATATTGCAGTTACTTTTTTACTATAATATTATATTAACTTTTCTCGCCTCAGACACTTTTTATTGGGCACTTTCTACTTCTCGAAAATTAATGTCAAACACTTTTTAAAGTCAAACAGCTCTTTTTAAATAGTGTTGATTTTATTTTTAAAATAATTTTTCTTAATAATATTTTGCTAAATGTTCTTTTAACTTTGACCACAACGTCCTCACCATTCTCTTATCACTTCGGCAACGTAAGTATACTGTTCAGAGCATCGAAAAAATTCGCCTCAACCTTTCAATATGGAGAGTATCATTCTGATTTAGAACGCAATTTTTCAATGATATTCATAGTTGTACAGTATAAGTTATTGGTATAACAGAATAAGTTATTGGTATCATGCAGTACGCTTGCAAAAAATAATAAATCACATGTTTGAAACGAAAATATAATATTTTTCTTTATCGTGGAGTTGTTTACTGTACAAAATAATTGATTATACGATGTTGATATTCATTTAAATTGGTTTAGTTATTTTAGAATCAGCCAGGAACTTTAAACTTTAGAGAAAAAAGTATTAATATTGCACTTAGAAAAACTTGTTCATTTTTGGGTTAGGCACTACATTTTTATAACCGACCTCATCTGCAAAAGTTGGTAAGGCTCACGTGACAAATTTATAAATCATAAATACATGAGGATATTAACACTTGAATTGTAAAAATCGAAACCACTTTTCTAAGAAAAGGCAAGAAACGTGCAGTTGAAAAAAATGAAAAATTGCAAAGGGGGACTAACTAAAGAGCAATGAAGTAAAATTTGTTGGCAAGGTCCCCCTTTTTTATAACACTCAATGTTTGCTCGCATTAGTATGCTCGCATGCAAAAAGTATTTTTCATAAATTTAAATGCACACATTTTTATCCAAAATGCATTTTCTGTCTAAGCCTCCATAGTTGAAAGTGGACTATTGCACCTAAGAATAATTCTCAATATTTTCTCTTTTTTAATAATTACTCAGTCGACGGAGCATGTAGGTTCCTTGATATTAACGACTTCAATCAATATCTCTTGAAGAGCAGAAGCCTTTGTATGGGTTACGATAATCGAAAAATCCGTTCCTTTAGTACTTGTCAGAACGCTGTAGTATCTCTTTTAAAATCCCCCACTGCGCAGTTTAATATCCCAAACGTTGTGATATATTTATTATTTCCCCCCAATATGTAGTTATGCTCTTTATGTCAGGCTAATAAATTGATATATGTGGAGACTTGTCTCGTCCAGAAGATGTTGCTTCTATCTGATGTCGTTCTAATGCAAAAGGTATAAAACGGTCTCGAACACGTGTTTTATATTTTATAACCGTCGTTAAACAGCCGATCCAATTTTGGGCTTACGACTACAGATGTTAAACTCCGTAGCCTTGTAATTTTTAAACCAATCCAGAAAACAAGAAAACTCCTGGATCATTATTCCCAGAGGTATGATTTGTTACAGGAAAATGGAGGAGTTTGTGACCCGACAGATTTTTACACGAATCAGGCACCGTTTACTGAACAGAGAGTCTTCAGCCAGCGGTGATCGAACCCACGACCTCTTGGACATGGGCCCACTGCCCTAAAAACCAGGCTATGGCCATTCTACACGTGTTATAACTTTTGGTCGGCCTGAAGCCTGTCATTCATAGTCCGTTTTATCCTTTTCAGTAATGAGAAAGACAGGGAATATTAAAGTGCCCCATTATGAAATTGGATTTTAAAATGGCTAGGTGCATTTAAATTTGCTAATGTATAGCATGAACGTAAACATCTTGTTTAGATTAGAAGTTTTTCTACCCTAAATGCATTTTAATTTATGTCTTTGAAATAAAGTGAACGCTTATAGACGAAACGACTTTACTGATCATTTTTACTTTGGCTGTGAACGCCGTTAAATAGGCATGGCACACATGGCATCTTCCGTGACAACAGTTGCCATTTTTCTCAGTACTGTCAAGTTAAAGAGGATAAGTATAGACACACACTGAAGTGTTATAAGTGACCATATATGGCAACGTTACTTTTAAAAAGTAACGTGTAAAAGTACAAGTAATTTTAAAAAAAGTAACGAGTGAAAAGTAAAAAGTTCTTTTTCTAAAAAGTAACGAGTAAAAAGTACAAGTAAAAGTACAAGTACTGAACAAAAAAAGTAACGATTTAAAAGTACATTTCTAGGAAACCGAAAATTCAAAGTAACCTAAAATTTTATTGAATAATATTCTTATGTTCTTTAATGTTTTTGCAAAATTGTTGTTATTTATTTAATTATTTTTAATTTTGAAAGTTATGGATATTAATTTATTTTTAAATTCGGAAGAATATTATAATATAATTTTATAATATAATCGTATAATATAATTTTAAAATCAAATATAATTTTAATATCAAACTTTTTATGGATTTGCACGAAAAAGAAATTTTATCTATTGATTTTAATTTTTAGTTTATTATTTTTATTTATTTAAATTACCATTGATTTAAAATTGTTTTACTCTTTAGAAACGCGTTTTAAAAGCACAAACATAAACAAAGCAAACACGGGGTTTCAGATAGCTTTGTGATCTTTGAGCTAGTAAAAAATAATTGAATGTGCAGTATAAGTTGAAACAGAAGGTATTTAAACACGAAGTTAGCTGTGAATGCATATATATTGCACATTAATTTTATAAATTAAAAAAACATAATAATTTTTGTTAATTAATTTTTTTTTTAGAAAGCTTACCGAGTTTTAGAAAAAAGTAACGATTTCATTCGACATTTCCGTTACAAATACTTGTACTTTTTCCCCAAAAAAGTAACGAAAGTACAAGTAAAAGTACTAAATTTAAAAAGTAACGAAGTACAAGTAAAAGTATGTACTTTTTACTTGTACCGGCGGTACAAGTAACGAAAGTAAAAGTACTGTCATATATGTAAGTGACCTATAATAAGATGGTCAGATAGAGAAGTGTTTAAAGGACTTAATAGATGGAGAAATATAGCATCGGATAGATCTAGATAGGGGAAACTGACTAAGACGGCCAGTTGGCCGGTAACCGGCTGTACTGCCTGTAAAGAAGAAGAATATTCTAATCAGTTGTATATTTTTCTATTCTTATCAATTATATTCGAGTTCTTACACCATCGTTTTAGTTAACATCAGACATTATTCATTTTCAATCAACTTGTGTTAATCCGAATGTTACTGAATATTCCATTTAATATCAGACATTATTCATTTTCAATCAACTTGTGTTAAGCCGAATGATACTGAATATTCCATTTAATATCAGACATCATTCATTTTCAATAAATTTATGTTAATCCGAATGTTACTGAATATTACTGTTCACCAAAACAATCAACAAAATTTTATTTGTAATTGTATGAAGAAAAAAAAGTTTTAGTTCAATATATTAGTTTGAAATACTCCATCAGATGAAGTTACTTTGACCAATTTTAAACTGATAATGAAAAATCCATTTTCTTCGATATTTTTATGAGAGAAAACAAAATGTTGTTAAGTTGTTAAGTTTAATGTGTTAATGTTGTTAAGTTTAATGTGGGATTAACTGCTTTAGCAAAGTTCCAGATCAAGAGACAAAAATAATTAACAATGCCTAAAAAAACGTTTGAACTTGTTTAACATCTTTAGGGATTGGGAAGTTAACAATTCTTTTACATTTTCAGGTGGTGGAAAAAAATCCCTGTTATGAAGGTTAAAACCTAAATATAGGCCTAAATGTAGGCCCAAAGATAGGCTAAGACTTTTAACCAGTCAAATACTTTTTCCATTAATTGTACATCTCATCTATGGGATCTGCAACCACAATAATATCATCCCCTCAGAAATAATAAATACAATTCTTATTTTCCCGTCATTTAAACATTTTGAAATTAAATAATAAGAAGTACTGTTGCGGCATCCGATCCCAAAAAAACGTAACGGCTAAAAGTTAGCAATTTGCAAAAAAAAAAAAGAAAAAAAGAAAAATGCACATTTATCTTTATTTATTTTTATTTTCAACTGACGGAATGCACTTTTTAAGTCTATAATCGAGTTAAGAGATTTGCAAAAATACTACGAAATTTATTTTTATCGTTAAATTTTAGGAGACAAATCTCGAAATTTTTATCTGATTTTTTTGTACTATAATTGATTACCATACAAATTTCTTGGAAATTCAGATCATTAATGTAAGTCTTTTTATGCCAGAATTACAAGAAAACACTAATTAAATGAAAAAAGTTCAACCATGTCATTTATCTGATAAATTTTAAAGTTTTTTTAGCAAAGTTTTGGGAATAGTATGGTAAGGAATAGGGTAAAGTGTAGAATGGGATATTGATGCGATAGATTAAATTCAAGTGTTGCTGCGACATAGATTCCAGTGTAACAACAGATTTTAAAAAAACTCTGAGTTATTATAGTTACTCATTGAAATTTTAAGTATTTTGTTTTCGAATCTTTTTAATTAGATGGTCCAAACCAAAATCATAAGTTTTAAGTTCTTTTTTTTTTTCTCGAAATTCTTGAATTTGTTCTAGATTTAATTTGCAAAATTGGTTAGGTTTAATTATTCCACTCAACGCCGTATTAAAAACCTTTTCCAAGTTTAGTGCCTTTTTTTAATCAGTATTATTCTCAATTAGAGTTGCAAAAGGATCCCACTCGGAAATTGATTTTCTGTCAAATTGAGATTGCAGTTCAAAATCTTTTGATTACGCACAGTCCAAAAAATGATATTTTCCGAGATAAGAAACTTCAAACAGTAAATAGTAACTATCAATTCTCAAATTCCGTCACGTCATTAGCATTTACCACGGAAATTGAAAAATAATAAACAATGAACTTTTAAAATGTAAATAAACATTGAAAGCAGGATTATGTAACGGAAAAAGCAAGTAGTACGACAGAATTTATAGCTTTAAATATAGCTAGCAATACTTCTTTGCTTCAGTGCTTCAAGTACTCGCTTCAGTGCTAAGTACTTCAAGCACCTTTCACCACAGCCTATATCTTTTATGTTTGAGGATGCGTATCTCAGAAACCTTGGATTTTGTGTTGAGAACTTTTGCTGAGAATGTTTTAAATAAAATCATGTTAAATTTTCAGCCAATTTGACATACAATTAATTTCCACAAAAATTGTGCAAAGTCATTCGGTAATTTGTGTCATTAATTATATTTACGTATTCAGGCATAATGTAATTTCGTTTGCTTGTATTTTGAGAGAATAATGCTAACAACTTTTTATATTTTAAGTTATAAACATTTGAATCTTTTTTTTTTTGAGAATGAGGTTCAATTATAGTTTTGTAAGATGTAAAAGCAACAATATGTGTTTTTTTAATTAGTTCATTGTCAATAGTATTGTGTGGCATACCCTATAATTCTAAAATGCTTTATTTATGCAGGATGGTTACTAAATACTGGTAACCTAAAAAAAATTAAAAAAAAAGAATTGGTGAAACAATTTTTCTTTCCCTATTCCTGTGTTTGGCGCTGTCTGTAATTTGCAGGCAATTTTTGCTCAAAGCTAAACATTTAGAATAAATTTAAAGTTGGAATTGAAAAGGTTGATGGCTAAAAATTTTTTTGATCTCGGATTTTCTGTAGGTGGAATCTTTAAGTAGTTGAAATTTCTTTGATTTAATAGAACATTTATATAAAGAACTATAAATCAAGTATTGGATATTAATAGCTGTAAAGATCGACCCGGGTCTGGTCGTCCACTTTCAGTTCGTGCAAAAGAGCGTACTAAAAGAATTTATGAAAAAATACGAAGAAATCCACAGTTCTTTGCAAATAAAATGGCTGCAGAAGAGTACGCTAGTCGAAGAACTATGCACGTTATACTAAATGAAGATCTGGTTTTTTGGCCTTATCGCAAAAGAAAAGTTCAAGGTTTGACAACTGCGCAAAAATTAAAAAAGGTTGCAAAGATGTAAGAAATTGCTGAACCGGCTCGGTAACAAAAGTGCTGATAGAATAATCTTTTCTGATGAGAAAATATTTTGCACAGAACAAAGTTCGATGATATACCTGGAAGTGTAAAATCTGTGCAATACTTTCACAACAAGAATTCTGTAATAGTTTGGGCTGTATTGTTAAATAACAGGAAATTTCCTCTGAAATTCTTTGATAAAGGGGTAAAAATCAATGATGAATAATACAAAAAGGAAGTATCGGCTAAACACTTATTGCCATATCTGACAGATTGTATCCCAAAAGAGATTAGATATTTCAGCAACATTCTGCGCCGTCACATCGGGCCAAAACAACACAAGTTTGGCTCCATGTTAATTGTCTGAAATTTATTAAGCAAGAAGATTGGCCCCTTTCTTCACCAGTTCTAAATCCTTTAGACAATTGGGTTTTGGGTATACTCGATCCATCATCGGATAATGGCATGAGAGATTATCTTTAGTAATCGGTAGAAATGGTGGCCGATTCGAAAATTTTTTTTAAGGTAAACTTCTGTTTATAGTGCTCATCATATTTATCATTTCCTATTTAATATCTGTACAACAAAATGATTCGATATTTGTAATAGTATTTTGCAGCCATATACCGCCAGTATCGTAACATATATTTAACTTCTCATTTGTCCAAGAAATATTGTTATGTTGTTTGCTGTTTTTTCATATTTTTTATTTTATTTCACATGAAAAAACGAAGAGTATTCTGATAAATAAGGCTTTTTTATCTTATCTGTTTTGTTTCATTGATTAGAGACTGATATGCGTTGCGATTTAGACATTGTGTGATAGTGCCTTATGTTAAAATTGAAAAAGTCAGAAAGCTACTCCCCCTTCCTTGAACATTCGATTGTTTTGAAATTTTGTAACGAATTAAAGCATGTCGACAACAGAAAAACACGAATTCATATACGTTTGGAATATTAAGCATTTTCATAGGCTTGCTTCAATCTTCATGCTTCCTGGAATCAGCAGCCCTTCATTCAAAATTGATTTTTTAAAAGGAACTGAGTGGAATCTAAAGTTAAAAAAAAGGTCTGTAAAATTATTTTGTCAAATTAATCGAGAGAGCTGCAATCAAATTCCTGAACGCATTTCAGTTGATTACCAATATGAGCTAACAACTTCTGCTGGTGTTATTTTAAAAACGTCTGCTTTATTAAGTGATACATTTAGAGGTTCTTCGAATGAATACGAAATAATAAAACTGATTGACAGCAGCACGCATGAAGATGTCAGCCTGCGATGCCGTATGTTAATACCTTGCACAATTCCGTTTATAAAATCTCGTGCAACTTCTGTTGTTGGTTGGGAAGCTGAAACAGACATTGTGGCAGCTAGTTACCCTTTTGACTGGTCCTTAACCTTTCTCGGCTATAATAAGTGGACAGCTGATGAAAGAGTAACTGTGGAAAACATACCAATCGATGTAAAATTTAAATATGTTCAGAGCGAGCTTAAGATCAAACTATTTCCCAAAATCGTTGATGATAAATTTCACACTGTGTGGTGTACAATGAATTTAAAAGACGAAGAATCAGAAATAGGGGTTTGTGAGAGCCAAAAATTTAAATTTAATAACAAAACTAGAGTATACAAGTTTCCCCGTTTTGTTAATAAATTGATCCTGAGAGAAGCAAATTGCTTTATTCGTCAAAGACTTAATATGAAAGTATTGTTTGAATATTCATATAACGCTTCAATCACAGAGGTAAAGAGCTTTAATAACAATTCCTCAACTGCATTAACTCAAAATAAGGATGAGACCAACAGTATATTGTATCTACAGCAGCAACTCAGGAACATGTTGAATGAAAAAACCTACGCCGACGTGAAACTGCGTGCTGATGAAGAGGTTTTCTTTGCTCACAAATGCTTACTGGCTACTCGATCGCCAGTGTTCAGGGCTATGTTTGATCAAGAGATGTTCGGGAGCAAAACTAACGTCATTGATATACGTGATGTGGAAGCAAAAACCCTTAAATATTTTTTGGAGTACCTCTATACTGGAACAGTGAATGGTATGGATGACAAAATGGCCTTGAATCTACTGCTAGTTGCTGATAAATATCAGGTATCATCCTTGGTAGAGAAGTGTTACACATTCCTAAAGTCAGTTTTGAATTTCGACAATGCACTGAGCATACTACTGGTGGCAGATTTTTTAAATTATGAACAAATGAAAGCGTTTATAATAGAATATATTGTAGAAAACTCATCGGAAGTTTTGTCCTTACCGAACTGGCCACAATGGATGAAAATGAATTCTGTAATTGCGTCTGAAGTATTACTTAAGCTTTCCTGCAAGTTTGATTCTAATTTTAAAAAGAAATACGGTAAGTTAGAAATCTTTTAGTAAATTTAATAGTAAAAGCAATTAAGAATCATTAATTACACTAAATATTTTTAATACATTAAGTATTCGAAGATAAAAAATAGAAAGAATTGATAATTTTGCAAATAAAAACATGAATACATAAAAAATATTTAAATTACATATTATTTTTTAACCTCATTTATATTCATTTTTAGGATTGGTCCCTGTAACGTAACGGGAATAATCATGAGCTAATGCTCCTCGTTCCCCCTGTCACAATATTATGAGGTAATATATTCAATAAATAATTAACATATTCACTCTCGTAAATATTAGCTAATTTAAACTTAGATTCGAAATTTTTGAATACAAAAATATCTCCTCTTTTTGGGGGTCAAACAGCTGAGACAATTTCATTAAAAAAAGTGCTTACATAAGATGAAGCTACACTTTAACATTTTTCCTTATCATTACTTTAAAAACTTAATTGAAAAAGATTTGCTGCTCAGTATGGGTTCATTCTATAAATAAAGATCATATTTCTATTTAATAACGATAATATATAAGCGAAGGGCTTATATGAAAGAGATTAATGAAAGTTCTCATCTATTAGAAGAGCTAGTTTACAATTGAATGTAATTCCTTCTAGGTTTTTAATTTTAAGATCCCTTTAATTTTATATATACGGCATGAGTGGTCGTCTTTGAAAATG
>NC_092205.1:24288053-24347163 GCF_043381705.1 Parasteatoda tepidariorum | reverse complement strand
TATATATATATAAAGTATTACGCTGAAAAACTTATCTGGAAGACCCAAAAGAAAAACATTGTCTGTCAATGTTGCTTACGGAAATGTACTTAATCAGTGAAAAAATTGATCTCAACTTTTGGTATGAGCTTAATAAAGCTAATGATGACTTTTTTTTCTGAATTTTTTTAACAAAAATCCCGGTTAAATATTTGTCCCAGTTTTACTACTAATGGATGAAAAAATCGTTCTAAATCTGTTAATATTATCGGATAAGTATCAAGTATTGCCGTAAGTTGAGAAATGTTGTGAAAGTTTGTTTTATATCTTATAAATGTGTGTAAAGCACTATCAATCACAGATGAAGAAAATCATGAATATTTGAAATGTTCATTCAGCAGCATGAAGAATTTATTTTTATTAATTGTATCCATTCACCGAAATGGATAAAATCTTTTTTATTTATTGACTTGCAACTTTAATCCTTAACAATAATTTAATCTTCAAAAAAAAGGAGGTAAATCTCAAAAGAAATAATTATACCTTTTCAAAAAATTTCATTTGTCAATAACCGTTTAAGTTCAAAAACTTGAATAATTTAAGACTTTCTTAACAGAAAGTGCTTATTCCCATTGAATTACTAATAATTTATGTCTTAAAAACTCTTGATAACAGCAGGAAATAAGTGAAAATAAGTGAAAAAAATAACCCACAGTATTAATAAAAAGATATTTATTGAAATGGTGATTTTGGCCTCTTTTGGCCTTAATGGGTTAGAACTGAAACATTTGCTATAAAACTATTGCATATGTATGAAAGCCCTCGCAATTACATTGAATGTTCATCCTAATTACATAGCTTGCTTCTTTCTTGTTTTAACTTAATGATTGATTTTAAAAAATGTTTCAATTAATATGTGAACAATTATAAAAAATTGTTAAATTGTTAAAACTGATTCTATCAAAAGCAATTCATGCGATTATTAGGTAACATGAAAAAAATCTTCTATTTTCTTTTGCAGTGAAATCGGTATCTGAAAGATTTAAAGAAGTCTTCGTGTCTGCTGTAATTCACGTGCCTCCTGTAAATTCGCAGAAGAAGGAACAGGTTGCTGGAAGTTCGAAAGAAGCCAGCTTGCCTCCTGTAAATTCACAGAAGAAGGAACGGGTTGCTGGAAGTTCGAAAGAAGCCAGCTTGCCTCCTGTAAATTCACAGAAGATGGAACTGGTTGCTGGAAGTTCGAAAGCAAAGTCAAGAGTTATGGTGAGACGTTTAAAAATATTTTGCAACAATTGCAATCTATTGCATCACTCAGACGCAATACTTGTGCGTCAGAGTGAGAGAAATTTGAATTTAGAATGCTTTAAGATTGTGTTCTATGAATTTTGGAAGTTTTGGTTAGTAAATATCTTTTAAAAAAATTTACATCTTACTCTACCTCACAATGCCATTTTATATATTAAAAGTTACGTTACAATAAAATAATTGAAGGATATATTATAATTAGAATGTTTATAAATTGCGAAAAGATGGAATTATCCGCATAACCACGAAACGTCAGCCTAGTGTTTATTTTTCTGAAAATATTTTAATTTACCATATGCAGTTTTCTTCGTAGCTTTTTCCTGTAAAACTTCATCTAAGAAACATTTTAGCAACTAATCCCTGACTATTCAATTCAATGGATTATAAAAAACCTTCTTTTTTACTACCAAATTGTTGAAACTGAGTTCAAAAAAATGTTAAGCTTCCAAACTAATTTCATTTCACTTGAATCATCTTTAACAATAGCTCAGATATTAAATATGGATATAGACTAACATTTTAAAAATATTTTTTTTAATAATTAAAAGAATATGATTATAGAATAAACTGAAAATGCATTTTTTCAAATTAAGTTTTTTTCTACATAAGGATAATTTGCGACCTGTTCACATTATTATTTTTGAAAACAAATTCAGCAGCCTTATCGCAGAATTTTTAAAATATTTCTGCCAGCTTAAAATGGGTTTAATTATAAGGATATAGGGATTATCTTAAATATTGAAATAATTAATAATATCACATTTCACACGTTATTAATAATTACTACATAATTTGTGCTTATACCTTTATTGATAAAAACATTAATTTAGGAGAAAAAAATTATAACTGGAGTATAAGAAAATGAATTTAAAAATATGAATTTTGGAGCATCACTAGCGTCTGAATACACATAGGTATTTGAGTGTGATCGCGAATCAAGTTCACCCTGCTACGTTAATGGTGTATCCTGCGGGGATGGATACTTTCAGCAAGACAATACTCCTTCTATTGTCATCAGATGGTTTGTATAACATGATGGTGACTTTTCCTTGTCTTGTTGACCGGCACAATCACCAGATCTCAATCCGATTGAGAATTTGTAGGATGAGATCAAACGGGGCATCATCAGACAGCTGGTTCCAGTGCTATCCAATCTGACTGAACTGTAAAGTGCAGTCCATCGGATACGGGGTCAAATTACGAACATCTCGTAGAATCTATGCCAAGAAGAATTCGAGCATAATTACGGGGTTAAGGTGGTCGAACAGTGTACTAAGGAGTGGGCCATAATATTTTGGCCACTCAGTGTGTGTCAGATAGCTTCTTCACATTGTGACTCTGCTGAGTTAAGTAACTTGAATGGGATATTCGAAATTTATTAACTAAATTAAGTTTGATATGCAACATATATTAATATGTATTTAGGGTGTTATTGCTGCATGATTGATTATACTTAACTATATTCCTTATACGATACTTTAGTTTTCTAAAATTGATTTAAAATGAGTTAATTTAAAAATGTGTTAATTCAATGCTGTAGGAATTAATATTTTCTTACGTTAATTATGTTCATGTATTAAAATAAATTTGATGTTCCACTTTATTAAATATAAGTCTTTTCTGATACTTTACGTTTTGTTTAGTTCCTTTAACTATTTTCTTCCTGTTATAGAAGAAAATTTGATTGTATTACTACATAAAATGATATGAATGAGAATAATTATGATATTACATGCATATTATCATAATTATTATTATTAATAATAATAGTGGAAAGTGCTTCAATTAATGACAGCAAATCCGACAATCGGTAAAATTACTTTGAATCTTTAAGGGATTTGTTCAAATTTGCAAGTACAAAGTAAGCAAATGAAAAATTCTTAGTTAAAATTTTAACGAAATATTTAAAATACTTTACATTATGTGCTCTTAGAACAATTATTTCATGTTTTAAATATTTTTAAATTTTATTGGCATAAAAGTGAGTAAGGTGAAAAAACTGGATAGTTAAATTTTCAAATTTTACTATCCAGTTTTTTCACCTTACTAAGAAAAAAGAATAAAAAGTGTTATTTGAGGAAATGAAACATTTTGGCTTACAAAAAAGGCATAAGTAAATCAACGTCTATTTTTTTAGAAAAGAAAATCATTAAAAATTAAATATTGAAAAAATTAATTAAACGAAATATTGAAAAAATTAATTATTTTTCTTCTGAGAACTATTCTGCAAGTTATCAATCAATTTATTAAAATATTTTCTAACTTGATTCGTATATAATTGTTGAATGGATTGTTGCATGCATGGATGAATGTTACATTTTAAATAAAGTTATCCACAAAAAAAGCCACACTGGAAATATAAATTGAAAAAGTCAATTAAAGGTTGTTGAAGTTGTTTGCTTTGGAGAGTAGGTAATGCTTCCAAAATGCTTCAGTATTTCTGATTATTAGAATTTATGATATTATGAATATATTCCATTAAGTATAATTGCTAAGTATTTATAATTCATTCTCAAATAAAACAAATATGATTTTTTTTTGTCTTTTACTTTCAGCTCGACGATACTTGAGCCAGAAGGAAGACAGATGAATACACGATGAAAAAGAAATTATATATCTTTACTTTTAAGTATATATTCCTGCCTTATGTTTGTCCCGTAATTACTCCAATAAAGATCTAACCAAAATGCGAGTTCTAATTCGACTAAAACTCTAAATTTTCTTCCCTGTGTTCTATCTTAAGCTTTTGTGTGAGTTTTTTATCAACTGGCTATATCCTTTCAAAATTAAAAGAGATCAAACGACGAGCAACGAGTCATTTTGCAGATACACCCTGAATTTTTAACTTAGGTAAATCTAGCATGAGACCTGCACACCAGAATGATTTTTCACCTAATATATTCAGAATGTTTTGAAATCACCGTCTTAAATATATATGTGTTGCACTCCTTGTTAAAGCTTAAGTTTAAAAAAAGAAGTAAAACGTTATCGAAATCTGATTAACTATTTAGGAAGGTGGAATCTGAATCATCAAGACCAGAGTGAACCTGAAAGTAAGGGTCAGCCACGTTTCTGTAGTAATAAAACGATTTTGTTTTCTTCCCATCATCTTCATTAGTTATTTTAATTTAAATTTTTTTTTTCGTTTATATTTCAGTTAGCAATATCTACTAGGTACATATTTCGACAACATTCTTAATATAAATGCAAAAAAAAATAAATTTTAACTCAATTACTCAAAGGCTATTATTGTAATAATTGAACTTCATACTAATACGTGCAAAAAAAATTGCATATTAAATGTTAACCAAAAATATACGCGAAAGTTTTATGTTAGAAATTCGGGTCGCTAAAATTTTCTTAAGTAAAACTTTGAAAAATATTAGATAAATTCCATTTCGGTCCATTCTTAAGGAATAGAAATTTAAAAAACAAATCCAGAAATTAATAGAAATTATTGTTTTTTTCCCTTATAAACTCTAGTAAGGTAAGGAAAATGCTTTTGAAGTTTTTAAAAATCTTTAGCTGTTTCAGACAATGAAATTCCTTGCGCAATACACGAAATCATTTCTGTACAAAAGGAATAATCCCAATTTGAAGATCTCATTATAATTCCTTTTTATTGTTTCAGATTTAAAAAGAGAGAAATTATCTGGAATCTTTCATTAAGTAAATTATAAAAATCTCTATTTATTTCTTCTTATTTTGTGTTTGCAATTTTTTAGCCGTTTCTCGCACTTCCATCTGAGACGGTGATAAAATAATTTGTGGATACCATAATAAATTGGATTTTTTTCAATTCACATTAGAAATTTTCTATCACGAAATGTTTATTGGAATTATATACATTTGCTGGCTTGTGTGCTCAATTTAGACTTATAAGCCTTTGCCAAATATCTTTCCTTAAGAATAATCTTTTAAGATGAGAAAATATTTTACACAGAACAAAGTTATTATGCTAAAAATAATGCTGCATATTCAGCAACGACCGACATACCTGAAAGTGTAAGATCTGTGCAACGCTTTCAGAGAGTTCAGTAGTGGTTTGGTCAGCAGTGTCAAATAACGGAAAATTTCCTCTGAAATTCATCGATAAAGGGGTAAATATAAGCACTGAATATTACAAAAAGGAAGTATCGGCTACACATTTATTGCCACATGCTGACAGATTGCATTCTAAAAAGAATTGGATATTTCAGCAATATTCTACACCGTCACATTGGGCCAAAACAACGCAGGCTTAGATCCATATCAATTGTCTGAAATTTATTAAGCAAGAAGATTAGCCCCCTTATTCACCAAATCGAAATCCTTTAAACTATTGTGTTTGGGGAAATCTAGAGTCTGAAGTTAATGCTACGCAGCAGACTAGTTTGGAATCCCACCGAGTTGTTTGATTCCCTCATGAATGGGACGAATCACCGCCTAAAATGATTCGTGCCGCCATCGGACAACTGCGTAAGCGATTATCTTTAGTAATCATTGAAGATAGGGGCCGATTCGAATGAAATTTTTTAAAGTTAAACGTCCATTTATAGTGTTCATCACATTTGTGTATTTCATTTTATATTATAACCGCCGTTGAACAGCCGATTCAATTTTGGGTTTAACTAATTTTCAATCCCGTAGCCTTGTAATTTTGAACCCAAACCAGAAAACAAAGGAACTCCTGGATCAAGTATTGAGGAGAAATTTGCCTTCGGGGAGGGCTTTATATTTGTTTATTTATCATATATATTTAACATCTGTACAATGAAAAGATTCGATATTTGTAACAGTATTTTGTAGCCATCCTGTAGTATCAGTTTCCATATTTAACTTCTTTATTGTCCAAAAATATTTTGTAGTGTTTGCTGTTTTTTTTAAATATCTTTGTCCATTTTATTATATATGAGATATTGATGATATTTTATATTTCATATGCTTTTTTTAAAATATTTTTTATTTCATTTCACATAAAAAACGAACAATATTCTGATAAAAAATGCTTTTTTATCTTATCTGTTTTGCGTTATTGGTGAAAGAGACTGATAAGGGTTACATTTTCGACATTGTGTGATAATGCGTCAGATTAAAATTGAAAAAGTCAGTGAGCTATTTCCCCCTTCAGTGTACATTAGATTGTTTTGAAATTTAGTAACGAGTTAAAATATGTCTTCAGCAGAAGAACACGGATTTATGTACGTTTGGAATATTAAACATTTTTGTAGGCTTATGGAATCAGAAACCAATGATGTAATAAGCAGCCCCTCGTTTAAAATTGAATTTTTAAAAGAAACTGAATGGAATCTGACATTAATAAAAGTGTCTAAAATGCTATTTTGTCAAATTAAGCGAGAGAGCTGCAGTAAAATTCGAGAACGCATTTCAGTAGACTATCAATATGAGCTAACAACTTCTGCTGGTGTTATTGTAAAAACGTCTGATATATTAAGTGATACATTTAGTGATCTGTCGAAAATATACAAATTAATTTAATTGAATGACGGCAACAAGCGTGAAGGTGTCAGCCTGCGATGCCGTATGATAATACCTTGCATAATTCCGTCAATGATCTCAAGTCCACCTTCTGTTGTCGGTTGGGAAGCTGAAACAGACATTGTGGCAGCTAGTTACCCTTTTGAGTGGTCCTTAATGTTTTCCGGTGATAGTGACTGGACAGCTGTAGAAAGAGCAACTATAGAAAATATAGCAATTGATGTTCAATTTAAATATGTTGAGCATGAGCTTAAGATTAAACTAATTCCCAAAATTGTTGATAATAAATTTCACACTATGTGGTGCAAAATGAATTTAAAAGTAAATGGAAAATTAGCAGACGTGATTTTTGGATATCACAAATTTACATTTAGTAGCACAACTAGAGAATTCGAGTTTTCCCATTCTGTTAATAAATCCCTCTTGGAAAAAGTAAATTGCTTTATTCATAAAAGACTTAATATGGAAGTGAAATTCGAGTATTCAGATAAAGCTTCAATCACAGAGGTAAAGAGCTTTACAAAAAATTTCACAACTGCTAAGCACGCTGCTTTATCTCAAAATAAGGATGATTCAGACAGCATATTGTATCTACAGCAGCATCTCAGGAACATGCTGGATGAAAAACACTACGCCGACGTGAAACTGCGTGCTGGTGATGAGGTTATCTTTGCTCACAAATGCTTACTGGCTAGTCGATCGCCAGTATTCAAGGCTATGCTTGATCAAGAGATGCCAGAAAGCAAAACTAACACTATTGATATACGTGATGTTGAAGCAAAGATCCTGAAATATTTTTTGGAGTATATCTACACTGGAACAGTGAATGACTTGAACGATGAAACTGCTTTGAACCTACTGGTCGTTGCAGATAAATATCAGGTTTCCCCTTTGACTGAGAAGTGTTCGACATTCCTAAAGTCAGTTTTTAGCTTTGACAATATACTGGATATACTACTGGTAGCAGACATGGTAAATCAAGAACAACTGAAAGTATTTTCTTTGGAGTACATCGTAGAAAACTCTACACAAGTTTTGTCTACAGTGAACTGGCCACAATGGATGAAAATGAATCGCACATTGACATCTGAAATATTTCTTAGGCTCTCCAAAAAGTTTGATTCGACTACTAATTGCAATAAGGTAAGTTAAAAGTGCCTAAACATTTTTATAAGCAATACCTTTTAACTTAGATCAATAAATGTACTAAGTTTGATATAGTTTCATTTGTTTTAAGTAGTTAAAAATATAAAATATCGAAATAAATATATAAATACTTTTTATTAGAAGTTCTGAAACATTTTATCTTTTCTGTAAAAAAGTTCTTAACATTTTAATACACGCTAATAGAGAGATTAAGCACCATCAGTTTTATACCACTATCAGTTTTATGCCACCCATTAACCTGTACGGAAGTAACTGGGTAATTTGTGTCTTAAACATGTGTAATTACTTAAGAATAAACATATGGTACATGGAAATTCCAAATCTCATTTTGATATATCATAACTTATTCACCAACTTAAGAAAGCATATATAGTATGATAGCAAACACTACAAGCAATTTTAGTATATCAAAACATCAAAAATAGTGTTTAACTACACCACGAAGTGGATAACTCTTGGATTAGTGAAACATCAAGAATATTCTTTCACGCTACTTGGCGTAAATTCGATGCCACCATTTTTAGTTTTCAGTAAAAATAAACTTTATAATTGCAATAAGAAATTTTTCGTATAAGAGTCATTAAAGATATTTTTACGATGCTATATCAAGTAATAATCATTTGGGGAGGATATACAAACAGCAAATCATAAAATAAAATCAGTTTGTTAATCAATCTTGCACACAGCAGCAATCTTAAAATTTACATCGAACTAGGCTTAACAATACCGAAGCAAAGTGAAATTAAATGTTATAACTATTTAATACTTTGTATAAGAACATATTTATCTTTTTTATATACCTGAAAATATACAGGGATTACAACAGTTTACTCCTGTTTTTATTTTTATTTATTTATTTTTATTTTATTTATTTTTTGAATGTTTAGATTCGTGCAAGGTGACAAAAAATTGTTACCTTGTCACATTCGATTGTGTTTTCATTTGACTATTTCAAAACATACGCAACAATTGGAGAAAATTATTCATGAATGGAGTAAATGCATCTGAGCTTGGTGAAAGGTTTCTCAATTATTGTTGTTTTAATGTAACCACACCCTTTAAAATGTGTATGAACTTATGATTCCAATATGACTTGAAATGAAATATTAATTCTCTGGAGTTTTTCTACATCTGATTCGAATAGTAGAAAGCACATGTCAAGAGATTGACTACGACCCTCCAAATTTAGGGGGTAGCCGCAATCTACGAAATGCGGTCCCCATAGTTTGGTTAGGAAAGCGATCCAAACTTTGGACCGCATAATGTTAATTTTACTTTTGTGTATTTCGGCATGACCTGAGAGCATTTTAAGCGAATTGAGAAATTTTTGCACACAGTTATAAAATTCACTTATCCAAAGGTATTTCCATGCAAAAAATAATTTTTTTTTGAATATTTATTGTTTTTCATTTCTTCATTAAATAATTGAAAAAAATTTAAATTGCNAAACTTTGGACCGCATAATGTTAATTTTACTTTTGTGTATTTCGGCATGACCTGAGAGCATTTTAAGCGAATTGAGAAATTTTTGCACACAGTTATAAAATTCACTTATCCAAAGGTATTTCCATGCAAAAAATAATTTTTTTTTGAATATTTATTGTTTTTCATTTCTTCATTAAATAATTGAAAAAAATTTTAATTGCAAGGTTTACAATTTTTCGTTACATCATTTTAAAATAGGTAAATTTACATGTCAAAATTCAAAATTTGAGAAAAGTCGGTAAAACAGTTCCTGAGTAATCAAATTTTAAAAAAGTCGTAAATTTAAAATTTTATTTCTTAGGAACTATAACTACCGATTTCGTTCAAATTTTATATTTCTTCATGTAATACATACTTTAAAATGATGTAAAAACATTTTATACCTAACAATTGAAAAACTTTTTGACAGTTATGAAATAAAATAATAAAAAATAATTAATATTTACTGATATTTATTTTTTGCAAGAAATTATCTTTAGATAAACGAATTGTATAATTAAAGAATTTTACAATTCCCTTAAAAAGTTCTCGGGGTATAGCAAAATACGCAAAAAATAGAATTAACCTTATGGTGTCCTAACTTTGGATCGCTCTCCAGACCAAACTGACCAGACTCTATTTCCCAGATTGTGGCTACTTTTTAGGGGTCAGAAATGCACATCTGTTGAAAAAAAGATATATATATTTAGAGAAAATACGTTTTTGTGTCTAATTTCATAACTTAAAATATCGTGTGCACTAATTAATTAGTTTGAATCCTAGAACATTATGACCCGATTATTAGATCAAAAGTTATCCAAAATGGTCCGTGTTCTTTCTCTTTGTGCATGCTGGTACAGTTTATTTTTCGTTAGATTGAAGTCAATATTTTTTTTAATTCCAGGCTTAAGAAGATGACCAACCTTTGACCTTTTGACCAGCTTCATGAATGCCTTCTTAAAATGTCTTTTTCATTCGAGTTAGTTATACAAAGAACTGGATTGAAGCAAAGTCTGCTCATAAAAACAGAAAGCAGAAATTGTTTTTATTTCTTACTTTTCATTCACGTTTTAAAGCTAATTGTTTTATTGCAAACTAAAATTGAAATAGAAAGTCAATTTTAGAAAATTTATTAAATTATAAATTTATTAGTATGCTCTGGTTATATCTTAAAACATTTTGCTTATTTTCCAGATATGTTTTCAATTCTCAAGCTATGTAACGCAGCAAAAATAAATTGTTTGATTTTTAGTGTTTTTTGTTCCTAAAAATTGAATTCTGAATTCAATACTATTTTTAAAGAGTTTACAGAAAATAAGTCTTTTGTTATAAGTGCAAAAACTGATGTTGTTTTTCTACTGTGTCAATTTAAAATCATTTGTTTTGCTTCTCTTTAGTATATATTTTAACAAATTATTAAACTTTTTTTAAAGATATAATTTTTAATTACGTTCAAATTTAAATAATTAAGGAAAAATTAAGTTATTAAAGTTTAATTTTGAATAACTAATTCTCAAAACTGAAGAAGACAATCATATAATTCCGTTTTTTTGTTTCATAATTAACAACTGAATAATGATTGGCGTTAAAATTTTGAAAATATCAAATACTATAAAAATCTATTGGGGATTAAAAAGAGAAATTATACTGTCATTTGAGCCGAAATAGGCTAAACAGCTCTGTCATGCCTCCATGTTGGGATGGCGCTGTCATCAAGGTAGATGTAAAAAGACAGAGGAGGGAACGCTCTGATGGAGAGTGGTAAGCGAATTGTTTAGGTTGATTCGTTATATTAATTTTCTCCAAACTTCAATTTTTTTCTTTGTTAATAAGTATTTGTGTTGTTATCTGGTTACCATTTATTTGGCCAATTGTGATTTTGGGAAGTATCTGAGTGAAGAAGGGAAAAGGAGGAAAAATTATACATAATATCACAAGCTCCAAACTGAATGATGAACTAAAGGATACTTGTCAAATGCTTTTTCGTGGTGAACTATCCATATAGCTCCAATTATAGTCCATATATTCGAAATCAAGAAGATGATGGAAATTATAGATTAATTTTTGAAAGAAACTCTCCATCGCAGATTCTTTCAGGCAAAACTAAACAAATATAAATTATAAATTATAAAATACAAATATGAAATATCGTTTCAAGGAAAACTGTTAAATTTTACGGTTGACAGCAATGGCATCTGATTACATATCTGCAGTACAACTATGTAATTCTATGTTATTACAGTAGCAATACAGTGCAACATACCTATACTGCAGTGCAATGGAAAAATGAACGTGAACTACTAAAAATTATACAGTTGGCCTTTGCCTAGGATAAATTATTCACAGCAAAAACAATTTAAAAAACAAATTTTGTTTTTTCAGTTTTTTGAAATTTTATATTAGAGTTCATAGCAATAGAAGTAAATAGTTGTCAATCCACTTTTCTCGAAATCCATCGTAAAGCACCTATGTTATATTTTCAGTTGCAATAAAAAATAGTGTATAATTTACAAAAATTTCTAAGGAATTCCAGGAATGTATTAATATTATAACTATATGGTAAATATTAATTTCGAATTATACGTTTTTACTTTTTTATGAGAGATTAGAGCTGAAAATAGTTTATTTAAGGTATGCGACTGATTAAGAATTTAGAATTTTGAAGGAAATTTCGATTATTTTACTGTCTGATTTTGAAATTTTGAACATTAAAAAAATATTTTGTACAAAAAGATATTCTAATAAAAAAATTTTTTGCTCATTAAAAAAATTTTGCTTGTACATTAGCTTTCAAAAAAATTGCTTTCTTTAAAACATTTTTCTCCAGTCCTTAAAATCAAAGTTATACTTGTTTTTTGTAATCTGAAAGACAAAAGAAAATGTTTATTACTTTGCTTTTTCAGAAAGATGTTGATATGGAAATCTCTTAACGCAAAAACAAACTACAAAAAAAGTTTATTGTAGAATTCTTTGAAACTTGGAAAGTAAATTTTGAATAATGTTAACTGTGATTTTAACTATAACCTAAGGTGAGCCGTGATGGCTCAGTGGATAGAGCTTTCGCCTTTCAATGAGGTGAACCGGGTTCGAATCCCAGCAATGACTGGCCGATATGAATTCTTGCATCCGGCTCGCACCGACCACAATGCCGACGTAAAATATCCTCAGTGGTTGACGGATCATGGTTTAAAGTACTCTTACTGTCAAACTAACCGTGGAAGGTTTCCGTGGTTTTTCTCTCCATTTAGCGCAAATGAGTGTTAATTCCATCAAAAAGTCCTCTACGAATTCAAAATTTCTGTCGCTATTTGATCTAGGACAGGGATGGCGAACCAATGGCACGCGTGCCATTTATGGCACCCGACACAATATTTTGGGCACGCCACCGATCCCATTTGTTATTACACTATGAATTGTTATTACTCAAATGCTATTTCACTATGAAGCATATGTCACAATTAAATTAAAATTCACAAAAAACACGCAAAATAATAAACAATTATTAATGAAAAAAATTAACAATTAATGCTAAAAAAGCAATTAATAACCATAAAAAACAAGTTAACAATAAATAAATAACAAAAAAAATAAACAGCCCTGCTTAAACTAACATCTTACAACCTAATATAAGTTATTTGTCATCTAATCTGCAACAACAGAAGTCACACTGATGTTACTTTAAGTTGAATTACGCGTATAACTGAGACATTGCAAAATATATAACTTTTCAATGTAATTAAAGAGTTTTGAGTTGATAGTATTTAGTATTATTATTTTCCCAATAATCACGAAGGCATAATTATTTGACGGCACGTCTATGACCTTATTAAACAATTTTTTGGAAAAAATGGCACGTTGGTGTATAAAGGTTCGCCATCCCTGATCTAGGAGTTCCCTTGTCTTCTGGATTGGTTTCAAAATTGCAAGGCTACGGAGTTGAACATTGATAGCGAAAAGTGCAATATTTTTTGATAACAGTGAATGTTGATTTTAATAGTAAGGTTTCAAGAAGAAATAAAAGGGCAGTCTTATTAAAAGTAGTTCAGAATTTCTGAAAGAAATTTTCTTTTATTGGGAAGAAAATTACTTAGTCGGCGGTCACCCACGCATTGCTTTTAACATGAATGGTTAAAATTATAAAAAGGAAACTGTGTTCATTTTTTGCTTTTCTGCTCTCATAATAAATAAATAAAATGTATAATTTTGCTCACTTAAACAGTGGAAAAAATATATTTCCCTAAAAAAATGTCGCAATAGCGGAAAGTTACAAATTAAAAAATTTTTAACTCGTTATACCTTTAGTATTAGCATTTTAAAGCTGATTTAGAAAGCTATAGCATTAACGATTTTCCCAATATGCCGTACTTGTTATATCGAGCTTTAACATTATATTTTTTCAGTTTTTCCAATATATCTGAAAAACAATAGGAATAATGCGAGTACAATTCTCAAGAAGAATTCTCATGACTTGAAATATATTTTGAACCAACATATTTTTATTTTTTCATCCTGTCTTTCTCATTAGTGGTTTCCCATGTTTCAATGCCTTTTTGGATGCTAACTATGATTCTTTTTTGACAAAAATTCTAAAAGTACGCATTAAGGGTGCTTACTAGGGTACACCCTGAAAATTTTACTCGTTGCCAAGACTGCTAAAAAAAGGGTTTTCAGAAGTGTGTGTCTGTTTTATCCCAGTTTTCCCTACTAACAATACTTTAATTAGTTTTATAGGATATGTTACTTCGCTTATTTTGATTTTTTATTTATTTGTTTATTTTCGAAATCTTAAAAGGCGAATTTTTTTTCCGTTTACTTCCCATTTATGGCTCGTAATTTTCTAAACCATTACTTAGTCGGCGTAATTTTCTAAACCATTACTTAGAATGAATCCCATAGTGATATATCTAGTAAGTATCTTATTGGAAATTATATGGTGCACTAAGAAAAAACTTATAGTCAAAACTACCAGTCAAAACTACCAGAATATGGCATAATTTACAGTATTTCTGTCTTTATGGCAACAAATAGGTAATTTTTACTGAAGCGCTTTGGATTTGATTGTGGTAAAACAACAATAGAAATATAGTTTAATAAAAGGTGATAAAATTTGTAATTATTAAATTTGGTAATTTGATCATGATACTTTAGAGCACGGCATAAAAATTCCGTTAAATTTACTTTTCCGTTTTTTTTTCTTTTTTTTTTGGATAAATTTATAGTTGTGAAATCTATGATTATGAAAGCCAGAATCTCCCATAAAACCGTTAACATAGTGAACGGTAAAATTACCAATCATCTTAAATAAAAATCAGTTAACACAAAATATATAAAAAGCATTCAAATTGTCGTTATAAATATTGCATATTTAGAAATGGCATTTCTTAAATTTTAGTGTATTAAAAAAATTTTTCTTTATTAGAGACTAGAGTATGACTTTGTATACGTAGATGTAAATAACCAAGATCATTAAGTAAAATGTATAAATAATAGAACTTATATTTTTTAATTACTTTATTTCTTAATAATTACTTTTATTTCTTAATAATTATTAATTTCTTTTAATTACTCTTCTTTCTTATGTACTTTTATTTCTTAATAATAGAACTTTAACAAATTTAATAGAAATAACTAATATTAGTCTGATCCAAATAAAATAAAATATTTTATCAAATCTTAAATAAATTTCAGTGCATATAGTAGTAAAATTCAGTTGCACTTTTATTAAATTCAGAGCATTCAAAGAATTAGACAACAAACCACAATATCTATGAGTTAGTTCAAATAGAAGGAGAAAATAAAGATCAGTTATAAAAATAAACTTTAGTAAGACAAGGCAAATAAAATCAAATTTCATACATTCGGAAACATTTAACAGTAACAGTCTGATACAAATAAAGCATAAAATTTTGTAAAATCGTAAATTTCAATGTATACAGCGAAACATTAACATCAGTAATAAGACAAATTTCAGTAGCACTTATACAATAAATAAACTAAAATTGCTTACTTATCATATTAGCACTAATTCAAATAAAATGTAATTGTTTTTCAAATCGTGAATTTCAGAACGAGAAATTGGACAACAAACTACATTATCTATTGACTGAAGTAGAGGCAGAGAATCAGGGCCTGTAATAAAATAAATTTTAGTAACATTTATGCGAGAAAATAAATAAAACTGAATACAATAATTGGAAATAGTAAATATTCGCAGTTTAACTCAAATCTATTTATATAAAAATGAACGTCTGTCTGTCTGGGTGTGGGTGTTTGTGTCCTTTACAGACTCCTAAACCATCCAGCCGAAATCGATAAAATTTGGCACATGAAGCCTGATGATTAGTTTGAAGCACGTAGAAGGTCACCGTCGTCATTAGAACATTCTACTACAAACCGTTCTAGTGGTATGAGCAAAAATCTAAAAGGAATTTTCTGATTGTCAAGTGCTAGCCATTGTTTTAAATTTAACTATAGATGATTTAAATTTTTACATATATTAAAGATATTTTATTTTATATTTCATAACTGTCGTTGAACAGCCGACCAAATTTTATGGATTTACGACTACTACTGTTCAACTCCATAGCCTTGTAATTTTGAACCCAATCCAGAAGACAAGGGGATATATTGTGATCGAATATTGTGAGAAATTTGCCTTCGTGGAGGACATTTTGATGGAGCTAACCCGCATTTGCTTTACATGGAGAGGAAGACCACGAAAACCTCAGTCGGTTAGCCTGACGGCAAGGAGACTCTAACCCATGATCCGTCTACCACTGAGGATATTTCACGTTAGCAATGTGGTCAGTGCAAGCCGGATGCGGAATTCGTATCGACTGCGATTCGGCATTGTTTAATTTTGGCTGTCTGGTTTAAATTAAGTTTAAAATTCTTCCAAATTATTAAAATCAGTACATTCAATAAAAATAAACAACAGACTGCTGTATCTGTGTTTTAATGTAGATTGAGAAAATCAAGATCAACTATAAAATAAACTTTAGTTGTGTTTAAACAGTAAATAAAATACGTATTACTGGCATTGTTTAATTTTGGCAGCCTGGTTTAAATAACGCAAAACATTCTGTCAAATCATTTATCTCAGTGCATTCAAAGAATTGGACTACAGACTACTGTATTTCTGTTTTAATGTAGATTGATAAAATCAAGATCAGCTTTAAAATCTATTATATATAATTCTCTTACGTGGCTCCCAAATGTTGGCTGTATTTCTTTTCCGCCGGTGGCAACGTTTGCTTTGTTTTGTTTACGTTACTATTTCTCTTACACAGCGAATCGACCAATGATTGCCGCTAAAAATGTCGCATGCCAAATCTAGCTGAGGTGGCTCAACATATAGCGCTTTTAAAAACGGAAACTGATATAANAATTAAAAAAATAATAAAAATCATTATATTATTGCTAACAAATTCGCATAGAATTTAACTTATATAGATTACAGATACAGATTTTAATTTCGCAAAAGAACTACACAAACCTAAATGTTTTTCTAAAAGACACAAATATCACCAATACATATTTAATTTTATTTAACATTATGCCAATATTAATTAGAAACAAATAAAACACAACTTACTTATCTTCAAGCTGTTTTTTATGCTTAAAATATTTTGATAATTTGCTCAAAATATCAGAAGCTAATTTCACATTATTTTCAATCAATTCAGACCAGCTAGTTGTCTCTAAAACTTGTGTAGCATTACCAAACATATAGTTTAGTACTATATTCTTCAAACTTTCATGATTAATCATATCAGCCACAGCGATCACTTCACATACATTTTCTATATTCAAGTGACCCAACACCATGGATGAACATTCCTCCACTAGTGATTGAACCTGATACTTATCAGCTGCTAATAACAGTTTCAATGCACTCTCGCAATCCATATCATGTATGGTTTCAGTATATATATACTCTATTAAGCTATGCAAAGTGTTCATATCCACGTCTTGGATGTCTACAGTGCCAGTTTGAGTTTCCATCATTTCTTGATCGAACATTGTCGAGAAAACAGGTGATCGAACGGCTAGGACAGCTTTGTGGGCAAGAATCTCTTCATTTTCTGCTCGCAGTTTTACGTCTGAAAATTTTTTATTGGTGTAGAGTTTCTGAAAATCATTCAACAAACGATTACAAGATTTTGGCTTTGAATTGAATTCTTTACTGAAATTTAATCTGTGAATGTATCTTTGGATAGTTGATGAAGCAATTTTTGCTTTTGAAACGGCATATTCGGAAATGAATGTGTATTTGCGTCGAGTTGAAACAACGTTTGCTAATTTCAAATCTTCCATAGCTACAAATGTTGGATATTGCCATGGCTCCATCGATTCAAAAGTATGTACATCGCACTTAGAAGCTATTTCTCCCCATATGTCGCTCAGAAAAGTTATTTTAATCTTGATTAATTCGTTTAATAATTCCTCTTTTAATACCTGCATATTAATAGTAACATTCTTCTCTGGCGCACTTATAGTAATTTTAAAGTCAGAAGAATCTAAATATGGCAATGTTACACTATCAGTAGAGTTTAGAAATCCAAAGTTTGAAAGATCCCATTTAAAAGCACATGAATCGACATCTATAATAGTAAGAGCATCGCACTCTGTTCTTAGAGGTTTCTCAGTGTTCTCAAGACTTGTTATCGTACAACGAATCGTCAAGGTATCTTCGCTCCAAGTTTTCATACTTTCATATAGTTGCTCAACTTCAATCATATCCCAACCCCATGATCCATTATTTTTAAACTCCATTTCGGAAGATTTACTGTTTAAAACTTGATCATTTATGTCAACAAATTCTATTCTATAATTCAGGAGCACTGTTTGCCTAAATAAATCTGTTTTTTTCCTTGACAAAAAACATTCTGTGAAACGTCTTTTCTCATCGCAATATTTATTTAGATAGAAATCTAAATACCATTCTTGTACGACAAGAAAATCCACTACAAATATCGGACTGGAAATTTTTTCCGCGCTATTCCAGGTCAAACAATTTTTTATTTTCCAAGTAAAGATAAATTGGCTTTTTTTGTCATCAGCCATATTTTTAAAATAGAACGATGAACAGAAATAATATGAATGAAAAGAAGGTTGCTTCATGTCAGTTATGCGATTACATAATAATAAGCTTTAAGCCACCAGAACAAAATGAGAACACCCCTATCAGAGTTATCATTAAAAGCATGAGTGATGCTGTTAAAGCTTATCATTTTGTATCACTTTTTTAAAATTTATTTATCTCTTGTTTCGCTATTTGCTGAGAATGAGCAGATATTTAAATGCAATATGACACTTCATCGTATTTAAATGAAGTTAATGCAAAGCCACCGAGAGTCAAGGCTTCTGTGTCGTCATTTTCGGATGTATAAGCGAACAATAAACTAACGCCGTATTCAAGTTTCTAAAATGAAAACTATAATGAATAGTTCAAACTTTTGAGCCACGTAAAATATTTTTCACTTATTATTAATAAATTTTTGCTAATTTAATAACACTTAAATATTTTTCACGTAGTAAATTTTTAGCTTTCTATCAGAATAAATTTATGTAATTGTAGAATAAATTTATGTTATAATAAATGTTATTTAGCACGTTATAACTCAATAAAATGTTGGATTGTTCGATGCTTCTCATGAAGCAATATTATGTGTATTTCATTATAGAATATGATTTAATAAGGATTTTTTCGTTAATTTTAAATCTTGATTCATCATAACTATTTTAAATAACAAAAGAATAAACCTCATTTAAGTGCATAATTTATTATTTTCTAATATGTAATCAAATATTGGATTTAATCATATATTTTAAAATAAGAAATGATACGTTTCAATAAAGAAAAAAATGCGAGACACATAAAAATATGTTATATCATAGCAGAAAACAGACAAATTAAAAAAAAATTATAATTTTATTGGCACATTCATAAAATTGCAATTTTAAAATAGTTTCTAAGGAATTCTTTCAGAAACGTATGATATACATTTAATTTCAAGTTGACATAATATAAACGTAACCATTGTAATTATTAACAAATAAACGATGCATGTAGTATAAAAATAGGACCAAACAATTTAGCTAAGTAATAATTATAAAATAATAACGATAAATAAATAATAAATAATTAGAAAAGTATTTCGATCCTTAAGATTGTAAAACTTTAAAATAGTATTTTTTACTTATAATAATAATAATAAATAAATATAGCTTTATTTTTATTTTTTGTTGATTATTATAGAAAAGTAAAGTATTTTCAAATTTTCAGTTTTATTAACATATTAATTTACTGATGACAATATTTCCTATAAGATTTGTTTAAAAAAATATACCAAAATAGAAATTCCTCCAAAAAATTATTAGTATAATATTCTGAGCAGAAATTGTTCAATAATTAAAAAAATTACGCTCTGCCAAAGACAAGAAAATATTGAATATTTTTTATCAACTGCATTTGAAATTGTCTACAAGTTTTTGTTTAGTCGTTATTTTTTTTTTTTAAATATAATAGCATGTACTAAAAATATTTTTCCTGTTACTCAATAAGATATTTCCGTTTGAAGTCCCTTGGATTAAAAGTAAAGCAAAACAAACATTTTCTTACAGTGTAGTTGTAGTGGTGACCTTGGTGACCTTAAATCAACCTTGGATGAGAAAAGAAATTTCTTCAACTGAGTCACTGACTCACGTGATTATTTGAAGAAAACATACAGATTGAATTACATGATTACTTTACTTCTAGAATTAGAGACATCAAGACGGGATAAATTTATTTTTACAATGTGTGAAGAGAAATTAAGTGAATACATTTTTACGTGGAGAATAAAAAACTATTCGTCAGGCTGCAAAGCAAGGGGAGAACATATTGAGAGTCCCATGTTTCATACGGAAAATTTACAAGGAAGCCTATGGTCTCTGTGTTTTTACCCAAAAGGTGATATATGTTTAGAAGATAATGATAAGTATGCATCTGCCTATTTAATATGGTACGGATCGGACGAAGTTGTAGAAACAGATTCTGTAGATTTTAGTATAGAAATACTCAACGAAGATGACTGTATTTTGAATTATGCGGAAATTAACGACCATGTGTTTAATGAAGAAGAAATAGATTGGGGTTTTCCGGGTTTCATGAATTTCGACGAATTAGCAACAGCAATGGATAGCTGGTCAGAAGATATTTTAACCCTTCGATGTCGAATAAAGAATGGAAAACTAAGCAGAAAAACTATTTCCAAATCAGAAGCCTTTACAACAGTCGGAGTTGATCAAAGCGTGTCTGAATTGGACATTAGAATACCTGCATTGTTCGAATATAGCCAAAAGATGGCATTATCGATTCCAAACAAGTATGAATTTGAAATGACTGTCGAAGCCGCACCACTGTTGGAGACAGTTACGATTTTCATTCAGCTTAAAGATCGACCAGAGTTTGTTCGAGTTGTGACATTTAAAATCACCATTTACGATAGAGTTGGTTGTAAATTGATTTCAAAGCGAGCATCACGTTTGCTTGAAACTGATGGAAAATGGGAATTTCCTTATTTAATTACACGGAAACAGTTAGAGGTTTGTCAAATAGATCCAGCTTTTTATGAGTTTAAGTTGAAATGTGAAGCCTACGTTCCCAATGGTAACACATTTCACGAATCTATAGAACATTTCAAAATCGCACCCGTTCTGGAATCGCAAGCATCGGCTGGTTCTGCGGACAAAGAGAACTCCCCAAATGCTTATTCTACTTCTTCTCTCCTGAGGGAGTTTCGTAACAGTTTTCTTAGTAAAAAATATTCTGATGTGGCAATTCGTGTAGAAAACGAGGAATTACCAGCGCATAAATTCATTCTAAGAGTTCGATCACCAGTGTTCGCCGCCATGTTTGATCAAGATATGCTGGAAAACAAAACTGGTATAGTGGATGTAGCTGACATGGATGGGAAAACCTTAAAAGCCTTTCTTGAATATTTGTATACAGAAAGTGTGGCTAAAATGGATTACGAAATAGCTAGCAGGCTAATTCTAGCTGCAGACAAATATGAAGTTCCTTCCCTTGTAAGTGAGTGTGCTTTTAGCTTGAAATCGGAAATGTCGGTGGAAAACGTATGTGAAATAATCACGATTGCTGATTTGGTTAATTGTGAATGCTTGAAACTATATGCTTTGAGCTTTATTAAAGCAAACGCAGCTCAAATTTTACCAACAGCTACTTGGTCGCGATGGATTGAAGGAAACGTCAAACTTGCCTCGCACATTTTATCCACCTTATCCGCTGCTCTCAGCACTAAATACAAGTTAGTCTAACTATCAATAATACAATGGATAAACATTTGTATTTTTTTTTTGCGAGTAATACTGAAATATTTTTTATTTTTTTTAAATATTTTGAGAGAAGTGAAATTAATATACGTTTAAAAATTTGTTTTGTCGTTGTTGTAAATAAAATAAATAGCACTGCATTTCTTCAATACAGAAGTCATACTCATTTTCTCTTACTGTATACTGAAGTATTGCCAATATTGTCAAGATCAGTTATACTCTTTGCATAATGGATTCCTTTAATGCATATTTTCATACTGCAAAATCAATTTGTTGTAGTGGAAACACCAGACATGGATGAGAAAAATTTGAAAGCCTCTGTTAGGGTTCTGTAATTAGAAACAATATGGCCTGAAAAATTTACGTTATTTGTAAATTCCACTTGAGGTGTACGAAGTAAGTGTTAATTGTATCTTTTTGGGCCTATGGCTAAATATATATTTTTCCTGAAGTTAAACATATCAGTGAATAATGTGTGTGATTCAATCAGCCAATTTGATTAATTGTGAAAGTCTGAGATTAAACGCTTTAAACGTGATTAAAGTAAATGCTGTGAAGTTGATAAAATATGACCAAAAAAATTAATCTTATTTGCAAGTACTACTTGAGGTGCACGAAGTAAGTATTAATTGTATCTTATTTGGCCTATGGCTAAATGTTCTTTTTCCTGAAGTCAAACATATTAGCGGATATTGTGTGTTACTTAATCATTATTGCCGATTTGATTAATTCTGAAAGTTTGAGATTGTGCGCCTTTAAACATGATTAAAGTAAATGCAGCAAAGATTTAATTAAAATTAAAATTGGGTCGAATCTATTTTTGTTATATTGAAATAAATATTCAGACATCACAGAGACATTTTGAATCGAACAAGTAAAATGTTTTAAATTAAAATATGTTTTTAATTGTGTATAACAAATTAATTATAAAGTATAATATTATTGTTATCGGAATTGATTAAAATTAAAATTGGGTTGAATATATTTTTGCTATACTGAAATATATTTTTAGATATCACTGATACATCATCGAATAAACATGTAAATTGTTCAAATTAAAATGTGTTGTTAATTCTGTATAAGAAGCTAAGTTTAGTGTATAATAATTAATTATTATTATAGTTTTTAATGAATTACGCTTTTTAATAAACACTAATTTAGACATTAAATTTGCACATTTGTTGAATTTACACATTAATTTTACAAATTCACGCAATATTAGTTCATTGTTTAGTGATAATTAGCCGGTATTAATTATACTATTAAACCTATATTTAAACACTTGTCTGAACAGTATTATGTTTTTAAAAATGCTATCTTTTGCATCTATTAATTTGCTGAAAATGTTAATTAAAGGATTAAACTTTCAAACTACGATTGAGTTGACAAGAATGTTTATTTTTTTTTTTTTAAAAAGGTCTAAGGGTCTATTTTGTTTAACACTATTATAAAAGTAAGCTATTTTTTCATGCATTTATGATGATTACTTAACTAAAAGATTGGTCATAAAGAGATTCTAATCTCGAAATCTTCTTCTCCTCTGTCTCCTAAGCTTAAGAAAGTTATGTAAACGGATAATTCCTCAATAGGACAGTTATAAATATTTTGAACTTTTTTTTTAATCTTTAAGAAGCATTTGTAGAGCATTTGATTTTTAATGGCAAAATACATAGGTCACCATGCTGTTTTCTTATCAGAATTTCATCCGCGTTATAAGGTATATAGTTAAAAAATGGTCGTTTTTTATACATGAAACAATTATAACTTCTAAACATTTAGTTCTATTGACTTACTCTTGTTTACTTTAGATAAAGCATAAGTAATTCTAAGACCCAGCACCTTGCTTGTCTAGACAGCATTCTTTAAAGCTACCTCTCTTACTCTTTTAAATCACCGGAAGCAAGGGCAAACTTTAGGTCATCAGGCTTATATAATGCAAAATATCGAGAGAAGAAGAAGAATACTGAAATAACATAATAAATCAAGAAAGAAAATCCGTGAAAAAAAATAACATAATCACATCAGCTCACACGATTATATTCGCAAAAAGGAGTGCTTTCTAATATTGTTTTTTAACTTTAATATAAATAAACTAGTTTCTTGGAATTCTAATGTTTCTAAAAACATCTATTTATATACCATTTTTAAACAAATGAACAGAGTTAACAGAATGTGTAGTAATGTTAATATATGTAGTTAAGAATATATGTAGAATATCTACATATTCATATGTATAAGGAATGTATAATTGCCTTGAAGCAGAGCTATTATTTTATACCGCATCTGCCATCCTGATGTAAAGAATTATCTGGCTTTAAAACGGATAAATAACAAATAAATGAAACTTTAAAGTTATTGAACTTTTTTAAAAATTGAAATTTGGAGACATTTTTCCATCTAGGTAAAAATTAGCAAAATCAATGCCTCACTCCCATTTTTTTACAAATTTTAATGAGAACAGATAAGGTAGCATTGGAGTAAAGTTTTAAATATTTAAAAATTAGACCACAAACACTTTTTATTTTTTAAAAGCTGTGGCTTTTCTACATTATGACTTTTTTTTACAATTTTCAGAATAAACATAGAGGGCGCTCTATAACAGTCAGGCGTTATTGTTGCAAACTCAGATCAATTATGAAAATAGAATATTATTCCCAAATAAAATTTCATCTTATTATTAATGATGTGATGATTTAATATCTATAGATCAAAAAACATAAAAGTGTTCTGTTTTTTATTTTGCATACTTATAAGCTGCATGAAATAAAATTTATTTTCTTTGTATTCATTGAACAAAAATAAATACAATTGAGTGCTTCAAATTGTACAGCAATTTTAATCGTTAAAATATTTAAGTAATAAAAAATTGAGAACCTGCTTTTATTTTCCTTCCTAAGAAACAATACAATTCTGTATGGAAATAACATCATTTATTCAAATAAAAAAAATTTCGTTGATATAGTTTATGCAATTTATGAAACGTGATGATATATATCTTTGAATATAACTGAATTAATATTAGCAATAATTTTTTTTAGCCAAACTTCTGTGAAAGTTGTTCTGTCCTTCATACACAACTCAGTCCTGAAATCAAAAAAAAATTAGATACAACTGCAATTAGTAAATTGGATAAGAATAAAAATAAAGCAATGTGTAATAAGAAATAATTGTAAGCAATAATTGTGGTGGAAGTAAATTAAATAATCCAGATTATCACTGCATTTATAGATTATTTTATCATATCGCATAGAGGTGGGAGAAACGACTAAAAATTTGCAATCACAAAATAAGAAAAGAAAAAAAAGAGTTTTTATGATTTCCTTAATGAGAAACAAGGAATAATTTTTCTCTTTTCAAATCTGAAACCGAAACCTAAAATTAGGATTTTTCCCTTTTTGTAAATGAAAAGATTTACCGTACATTGCAAAATATTTTATTTTCTGAAACATCTTAAGACAAGGACAAAAAAAAGAGCTTTCTTTGCTTTACTGGAGCATGCGACAAATAAAAAAAAAACTAAAAATATTAATTTTATTAATATCTACATTATTTTTATTTTTTCTTTCTCTACTGCTTCAAAATAGACCGAATCGGGATTTATCTAATTTTTTTCCAAGTACTACTTTAAAAAATGTTAGTGATGCGAATTTCTAACATAAATTTTATTGTATATATTTTTTGTTAACATATAGTATGTAAATTTTTCTTCATACATGTAAGTATAAAGCATAAATATTCTTTAGGTGATTGTGTAGAGAGAACAGGCAATTCCAATTAAAGATATAATTTAAGAAGTGTTTAGATCATGTGATTTCTCAATGAAGTTTAAAGGTTTGAGGGACCAACAATAAATTACAAACTGAAAATAGTGAGTTTTAACACCCTATGCTGAAAAATGAAGGAATAGATTTGTAACTTGTAACAATTATTTTGATAATTGCATGCAATAATTGCGCAAAATTTAGTAAACTTGGATTAGATATTAAAACTATTTTTTTTTGTCGAAGGTTTTCTTGCTATAACTTAAAAAATATTCAATAAAATTAAACAAAATTTTTGAAGCAACTTAAAATTAATTACGAAATTATTGCTTTAAATTTTTGAAAAATTCGTTTAAAATTGAGCAAGACATGAGTAATTGAAGTAGCTCTTTTATACTGCACATGCGTGGAAAAAAGCTGACATTTTTTTTCTCGTAATTTTGTAGTGAGTCATTGTAAAGGGTTTGATACAAATGATAAGGGGTTTTCTACAAATAATATTTTATATTATAAGACAAAATTAAATAACAAATGATAATTCTTTACAATAAACATTTATACGCCAAACCTATGATAGCACAATAACGGAAATGAGGCAAAAGAGAAGATGCCTTTATTTGGGATGAAACCCAACAATACCGGTTGGCATTTTTAATAAATCTTGTTTTAATAGTACAAAAGCCCTTTATCATTCTTTAGTTTCCTTTAAAAAGTAGGTAAAACTACTTAGAAAATTGCTTGAAACTTTTTAAATTTTTAACTTATTCAAATCGAACTATTTTTGCGATTCTCAACCAAACTATGAGAAAAAAAATTTCAAAAATGTCCATATTTCTATAACTATCGAAGCTTGGTTTACGAAATTTTGTGCTATTATTGCATATAACAACCAAAATAATTTTTACAAGTTACAAATTTATTCCCACATTTTTCAGCATAAGGGTTTCAAAAACACTATTTTCCATTTGTAATTTATTGTCTTTCCCTCAAACCTCTAAAATCTTTAAACTTCACTGAGAAGCATGAGAAATCGCGGGATATAAATATTTCTGAAGTTATAAAATGATTCTCATATTATTTCTTGAGAAATATAAACAAAATGTTTGCATTTATGGCATAAATTTTCAATTTTAAACGCTCCTAATCGTTATCAAATCCAATTTCTAGAGCAGCATTTATATATTCCTTGTCTTTCTCATTACTACCAAGGGTGAAACGGAATGACAGGCTTCAAGCCGACCAAGAGTTATAATTCGTGTGAAAGACCGTTTTCTAGCTTTTGCTTCAGAACGAGGATCGAATAGAAGCAACACCTCTTGGAAGAAACAAGCCTCCACTCGGATCAATATAGTAAGTCTGATATAATGAACACAAACTGCGTAGTGGGGGTTATTAAAAAAGATGTCGTAACTTTCGGATTACTAAACGATTGGATTTCTCGTTTATGATAACTCGTGCGGACTGTTTTTCTCTTCTAGGAGATGTTGATAGAAGTTGTTAATATCCAAAAATCTATGAGATCCATCTGCTGAGTAATTATTAAAAAAAAGAAAATATTGAGAATTTCTGTTATGCTCATTCGTCCTCCTTCAACCATACAGCTTTAGACAGAAAAGGTATTGTAAATAATCCATATGCTTTTAAATGTTTAAAAATACCTTTTGCATGCAAGTGCACAAATAATTATGGTATAAAAAATAGGATTTTGACAACAAATTTTACTCTTAAGAGTTAGTCCATTTTGCAGTTTTCCATTTTTTTACCACATGATTTCTTACAGATGCTTTGGGTGTTTTCTCAGAAAAATGCTTACGATTTTGAAAATTCGAGTGATTTTTACAATTCCAAAATTTCCTTCTGTATTTTCATTTTTCAAGTTTTTTTTAAGTCACCCCTTCCAGTTTTTGTA
The DNA here is from genome assembly GCF_043381705.1 of Parasteatoda tepidariorum. NCBI lineage: Eukaryota > Metazoa > Arthropoda > Arachnida > Araneae > Theridiidae > Parasteatoda > Parasteatoda tepidariorum. The sequence continues at coordinate 24,319,764 of NC_092205.1, read as the reverse complement.
GTCGAGATGGACTGGTTGAAAAAATACTGTGTTTTACCCGAAAATAAACACGTTTTCTCTACAATTTAATGCTTTTTACATATTCTATTTTAAAATAACGAAACTAGTATGAAGGAATATTAACATCGTGTAAACAATTCTTTTTATCAGGAAGCAGTTAAACGATGAAGAAAAGTATAGTATTTTCGTTCCAAATTTGTGAGTTATTTTTTTCTAAATACGGTATGATATCAGTAACTTATTCTACTAAATTAGTCAATATACTTCTACTAGGGTTGGACAAAATAATGGAAACACTTCTTATATTAACGCGTTTTTTTTCCAATTTTTTCAAGAAATATTTAGAACTATTTTAAAACTTTAAAAGTATTTAAGTCATGCAATTTCTCATGCATATCGATTATGTTTAGAGGTTTGAGAGACCGGTAACAATTACGATTGTGAAAGAATGTTTCGCAACGCCCAAAAATACAGTTCAATTATGTAAATTATGTTGATTATATTATGAAAAAACTGAAAAACATTTCGTTAACCTAGCTTAAATATATTCATGGAGATGTAAACATTTTTCATAAAAAGCTAATTTTTTTACCTACTTTTTCTTACTATAACTGCAGAAATATTCCATAAAATTAAACAAAATTTTTATCATAATTTTTAAGTAATAATAAATATATAATTTTAAAATTTAAAGAAAAATTCGTTTAAAAGTGCTTCAGCACTTTTAAATGAATTTTTTCGTCGCTAAAAGATATGAGTATTTAAATTAGATAAATGAGATATTCGCTAAAAGATATGAGTATTTAAATTATTATTTTCATATTGCGCATTGACAGAAAACATTAAAAAAAATTTCATAATTTTGTTAGAAATCGTATTTGATAACTTACGGAAAAAGTCATGATAGAATATTTTGAAAATTTCAAAGGTTTATAAAAATTTTCTACAAGTTTTTGTTATTTTGGAAAGAAATCTTTGAACGGTAAGGGGTTTCCCACAAATTTAATTTTTTACTATTTAACAGGATTTTTTAAAATTGACATCGGCACTATATAGGTTCACACCCGATTAAAATATGTTTCATTTCCCTTGTTGCTTGACCGAAGTCAAGCATCACTGGCTGCGGACAGTGTGCGGGTGGGTGACCACTTGGATTAGTCTGCGTGGGGACGAGGGTGTGCGGTATTGGTCCTCGTTAAACTGTTCTACTGTAAAGTGCTCCACTTCGCTTGCAGGTAGTCGGGCTACCGAAACGGGGGTGCCATCCCCTCTGCAAAGGAACAAAATTGTGATGGCATGTCTTCGGATCATCCTCAGAGATGTTTCCCAGACCGTCGCCAATAGCCCATTGTGCAGCTCTAGTGCGACGTAAATTAACTACATCATTTCCCTTGTTTTATTTCCTAATACCATCACATTTTGTTGTTTGGACAATCCTTTTAGCTTTCTATCATTTGTTATAAAATTATGTAATGACGCAGAATAAAATTTGTGGAAAACTCCTGATCATTCAGATCTTTCAATAAAAAAGAACAAATACTATTTAGAAATTAGCTGTAAACTTTTTACATTTTCAGGATATTCAAATCGAACTTTTCCCCAAGCTAATAAAAATGATTCTGAATAAAATTATGATGAAGAATTAAATGTTTTCCGCACTTGCGCAGTATGAAAAGATTATTTTAAATACCTATATCTTGTGCATTTTAGTAATTCTTTTAAACTTTTAAAATGATCTTTTTTTTATTAATTAAAAATTACTCTAAAAATTTTATTTAATTTCATTGTATATTTCTGCAGTTATAGTAGGAAAGCACATGTAAAAAAAAGTTATTTTTTTCATAAAAATGTCAATTTCTCTTTGAATATTTAAACTAGGTCTACATAAGTTTGTGTAGTTCTTTCATATAATAATCAACGTATTTGACATGACTTACAAACTTATTGCTGTATTTTATGGCATAGGATGTTCAAAAATATCTGTCTTTTTCATTCGTAATTTATTGCCAGTCCCTAAAAATTTTTTAATCTTTATTATTGATGTTTATGAGAAATAGCATGTCTTAAACACTTCTTAAGTTTTAAAATGATTATCTAATTATTTGAGAATTGTGAAAAAATGAATTAATATTGAAGTATTTCTTTTATTTTGTCGAACCAGTGTTAGAAACCGTGAATAATTAAGAAACTGTGTTCTAAATAAAAAAAAAAACTACTCACCATATTTGTGGTTGTGTCAAATTTTTTCGATATTCTGAATAGTACTTTCGTTGCCAAAGTGATATTCCTTTTTATCAAATCATTCCACTCCGGCGAAGACAGAGTTTCTGTGGAATTATTTACGATATAGTCCACGGCAGAATCTCTTAAAAAATCATGATTTATCATGTCAGCTATAAATAAAATACGGCAAACAATATTTAGAGAAAGAACAGATTCCAAAAATGCTGAACACTTGTTCACCAACGGTACTACTTGATACCTGTCAGCAACTATTAACAAGTTTAAAGCCATTTCACGGTTCATTCCATTAAGAGTTCCCGCATAAATGTATTCTAAAAAGTATTCCATTGTCTCTGGTTCTACGTCAAGGATATCCACAATGCCCGTATTGCTCTCTACCATGTCCTGGTCGAATATGGCAGAAAAAACAGGAGATCGAGCAGCCAATATGCATTTGTGAACTAAAAATAGTTTTTTCTCAACTCGCAATTTGACATCAGTAAATTTTTTTTCAAGTAGTAGTTGATGAAAATTATATTGCAAATGTTCCACGCAGTTTACATCATAACCAACAGAGCTCTTGGAGACCACCGGAAAGTTTTCATATTCATGTATAGTTTCGTTATTCAACAGTTCTTTATTCTTGCCATTTGACCTACCTTTTCCACAAACAAGCATCTTAGATGAATACTGATATGAAATACCAAACTTAATTCTTATTTCTTCAAGATCAAAACAGGTGGCTTCTTCTAAATTGCTTTTAAAAATAAAAGTGGGAAATTGCCATATTTTACTTTTGTTGTTAAAGTTATGATCAGCCGTTTTTGAAGCCACTATGAATCCTCTTATATTATTTAAAAGCTTTATCCAGCATTGGACAAAGTGAGTTGCATTATCTTCAATATTTGAAAAAAGTTCAATCTGAAGTTTGTCATTGAAGTAAGTGAAAGTAACTTCGATTGGAATACCTTCCAACTCAATTTTTTTAGTTGCTGACCAATCTTCGAAACTTGAGAATTCTAAAGACCACACTGAGTGATAAGGCACACACTTAATAAGCGTAATAGCGTTAGAGCACATTATTGTGTTTTCATGGGAAATTGGTAACTGCCTGAAACTACTGTCTTCTATTTGGCAGCGTAAAATAATTGATTCCAATCTTGTTTCTTCCGTTAATTGCACACCGTTCAATTCAATTAGTTTATAAGAATCTGGTAATGATTCGTATAAACATTTTTTGTGTTCAATAGGAGTTTGCTTTAAAACACTGCTAGAAGTCAGCTTGTACTCAAGGTAAGAATCTATAAAAATATTGGATTTTGATGAGGGGCTTTTGGTAGTTTTGTTATGTCTTTCCAATTTGCACATTACTCGAAAGGTCTTCGTTTGATTGCACATTTTAGAGTAAAGACGCATAATCCATTCACTGTCCCCCAAAACCTCAATTTTAAATACAGGGGTTTCGAGATAGGCATTGAAGTCACAAGCGTTAAAATGTACTAAATAATCAAAGTTTTCAATTCTCCAAGAGAAGGAATATTTACGCAGTCTTTGCTCAGCCATTTTTCGATTTCAAATGAAGATAAATGAAATAAAGATAATAGACAATACACGAAAAGGCAATGAATATTTTTTTAACAACGTAACATTTTCTTGCATTTATCTAGGTGATAATTTTCTCCCATCATATTGCAATATTATCAAAACACCCTTTAATCTTCTTATCAGAAAAACTCCGTAGCAGATAAGAGCACGACAAAATCTAAATGTTTTTGACTGTTGCACTTGCAAGTAGATATCTTAACATCAATAACGACAAAAATTTAGCATTATCATAGACAGTTAACAAACGTATTTATTTATGTATTTATAAACCTTTTCTCTCTGATAATTGGTGTCACAAAAAAGACCGACGATTTAAAGAAAAACTGAAAGGGAATTAGTTGAAAGTAGAAATGTGCGGTATGCTGCATCGTACTTAGAAAACTTGTAATTTATTTTCATGAAACTTTTTTAATAATTACGAAAATCGATAATTATAGAATATAACTATAATAAAACTATGGAACAACGTTTTCTAAATAGTCTCCTTTTACAAGAACAATGTATCTGAGGACATCGCTATGCTAGATCTCCGATAACGTCAGTAGTAACTTAATATAGGTGAAATGGGCCATGGGTAATAAGCTTAGTCCCATATTAAGTGAATTATTTTAATTTCCAATTATACTGTTTTAGATTATGCAGTTTTTATTCTGTATTCGCACGTTGTCATATCCTTTGCAAAAAAATATCATTCATGCTTTGACATCGAAATTTGGAAGTTTCTACAACACCAAAAAAAAAAAAAATAATAATAATACTTTTGTTTCTTTTCATTCCTCTCCGGCAAACTTTGGAAATGGACGCCTGTGTCTAAAGCGCTTGAAACACTGTATGTATTTTTATGTATTTTTAAAGCGGTTTTAGTTTTTAATCGGGTAATATCCTATCTCTTCAGTTTCTTGGGGTTATTTAGTTAAAAACTCGACTGTTAATGATCTTACGGCAATACCATAATTTTCAAATAATAATATCCAAGTGCCATTGCCCGGTATACATTTCCCATGTAATCCGAACACTTTTTTTTTCTAATAATCTATCCTAATGAGGTATTAAAACATCGTATAAATATAAAATAATAAATGAGTAAATTAACAACAAACCGGACATAATCAATATTTCAAGCATTTACTATAGCGACTATGTGATTGTGAATATTCAACAGTAATCCTTGTGGCAATTCGCTAGATTCTACACTTTTAACAGAAAAAAGTACAGTAAATATACTAAAAATATATATTTAAACACTAAAAAACCTTTAATCCACCAATCTCAGTTAAAGACTTTCCAAACCATCGAAAAATTAGGCTGTGACATCAGCCATCCATCACAAATATTGGATTGACGATGACGCGTCATAAATAGGTGTATTATCAACACCTCCTAGAATAAGGAAGGCCTCAGCACGGATCAAATTAGTAGTCCGATGTGACGAAGTTAACTGCGCAGTTGATAAAAAATAAGAAAGATGTCATTACGTTCGGGGTACTAAGCTGCGCAGTGGTTGAAAATACGAAATATGTCATTACGTTTGGACTACTAAAGGATATTTATGGTAACCCGTGCAGAGGCCTACTCTTTTCTAGGAGGTATTGGTATTATGCGCCATAAGTAAGCCATGTAAAATTTCGTAAGATCCTAAAATTTTAATGGAAAAACAAAATATTAAACATACTAAAAAATATTAAATACTGACAAAGATTTAATCCAAGCTCAATCACAGCCACAGATTTTCAAAATCAGGGGCCGTTCAAAAAGTACGTACACAAAAATGGAGAAATTTTAAACCCCTCCCCCCCCTTCGTACATTACCGTACATAAGGTCTTACTCCCCCCCTTAGAGTACGTACATTTTATTAGTCTACCCCCCTTTTTCATAAAAATTAAAATAATTATGTTTTAAATAAAATTAAATATTTATTTAAGGAGTGTGTAGGATAAAGACATATTTAAATTTGGTAAGTACGTACTTTGTATAATACCTCCCCCCCTCCCCATCGTACAAAATCGTACAAAATAGCAAATCCCCTCCCCCCCCTTCGGGTTGTACGTACTTTTTGAACGGCCCCTCATCAAAAAATTAGGCTATGACATCCTTACGAAATATTGGATTGAAGATAATGCGTCATAAATAAATATAAAAATCTGTTGCAGTAGCGGTTCTCAAAAAATGCTCTGCGGAAGGATTACAGAGGTTCTGAAGGTCAGGATTCTTTTTATATAACCACTAATATACATATCCAATTAAGATCCCCTAATTTTTTTTAACGTATCAGTTGTACACATGAAAATGCCAATATATATTGTAGCAAAATTTTTTAACCAATGTTTTTTTTTTTTTTTTGCAATAACAATAAATTGAATAAATCATCAAAAGTCTTTTGTTTTGTAAGCATACAACGTTAAAAATTTATAAAAATTAGGCTGTGACATCAGCCATCTATAACAAATATTGGATTGACGATGACGCGTCATTTAATATTCTTCAAATTTAAATATTTTTAAATCTTTTATTTTGTTAGAATATTAACGGCTTCTAATGAACTTTTTGTTTATAATGCCGGGAAAAAACGAACATTTGTTTTATATAAACTTAGGAGATTTATAATAAAATTTTAATAAATTTATTGATTTTTAAATTCGTCGACTGCCTGAATGCCCGTAAATTTGAATTTTTTTCCCTCCAGATATTTATACAATATTCACAATTCCTTTAAATTTACAATGAACAAAAAAATGCAGGTGTTTTTTTTCCTTCAAATTGCAAAACATTTTAAAGAGATACTCAGTTTAATTTAACATATTTTACATTTTGAAGTATGAAGCTCTAAAGAAATTAAAATAGAGCATGCGCTTTTCGAAAACCTCCTCACTTGGGTGATATTATTTATTTTATTACTAAAGAGCAACAACAGAAGAAACGATAATGATACGTCATTTCTCGTGAGTTCACAGTGTTACGTCACTCAGTAAAGAAAAAAGAAAGAGCCGTTTAGTTCGAAAAGTCACATGACAGCTGTGTGATTACGCTATGATAATTCAGGAAGTTGAAAAAGTGTCGTATTGTGAATGATTTTTGCCTCAGAATTAGCTGAGAGAGCGTTTGCCTTTCATTGTTTTTAATTTTTCAGAAAATGTCTGACGGTGAAGCGAATGAATACGTTTTTAAGTGGATGATAGAAAATTATTCAGCCTGTTTTAGAGAGAAGGGGAAGAAGATAAGTAGTCCTGTTTTTAAAATAAAATGTTTGTACGGCAGCAGATGGATGTTGGACTTTTACCCAAATGGAAGTTCAGATTTAGAGGATGATGAAGAATTTGTGTCTTGTTACTTGATATGGGTCGGATCGGACAAAAGTATACACCGAATTCCAATCTCTTGCACTGTAGAGATTTTAAATGACAAAAATTGTGTTTTAGCTTCTTTTGAAATTAATAATATCTTCTTCAGAAAATTCACGCGTTGTGGTTCCGACGAAGTGATTGCTACAAAAGAATTGGCTGAAGAAATGAGTAAATGGGAAGAAGATATTTTAACTCTTCAATGTCGGATAACGAGTGATTTAGTTCAGGAACAGATGTATTCCGCATCTGAAGCTTGTACAAAAAATGGCGTCGACAGATGTCGTGCTGATTGGAATGTCAAATTACCAATGCTGATAGAGTATTCCGAAAGCATAGTTTTTCCTATGGTCGAAGCCAATCAATTTGAGGTGACATTAGTTTCCAATATAGACACTGTTAAAATTTATTTCCGATTTAGAGAAGATATGTCCGATTTGCCTATGAGGATAACATTTAAAATTATAATGTTCGACATGAAAGACTGGAAGATAAATTCGAAACGTGCCGTGCACCTGTTTGAATTTCCGGAAAAGTGGCTATTTCCTGATTTTATAACGAAAGAAATGTTGGAATTTTGTAAAACCGATTCATCCCTGTATGAATTCAAATTGATTTGCGATGTCAGCATTTGGAATAAAAGTGTTTCTTCCCATTCCATCATCAAGTTTAAATCCAATTTCGTCTCGAGGAGCATGCCAAAGATTGAAACTTCTCTTCAAGAAGAGTTTCGGAACCTTTTCAATAGTGGCCAAAACTCTGACATAATGATTCGAACTGTGGATAAGGATATTTCTGCTCATAAATTCGTTTTAAGTGTTCGATCTCCCGTGTTCGCTGCCATGTTCGGACAAGACATGGTGGAAAATCAAACAGGCATAGTGGATATAGCAGATATGGATGGACAAACTTTACATGCCTTTCTTGAATTTGTATACACGGGAACTGTAAAAAATATGGATTTTGACTTAGCCAAAAACTTGATGTTTGTTGCAGAAAAATACCAGGTACCATCCCTTGTAGATGAGTGTGCTTCTTTCTTGAAGTCAAATTTAACGGTGGAAAATGCGTGTGAAATCATAATGATTGCTGATTTGTTTAATCGCGAAGTCTTAAAATCTTATTCGTTGAACTTCATTAAATTCAACGCTGATAAAATTTTACCAACTGCTGCTTGGACACGATTAATAGAAGAAAATATTAAGATAGCTACACTTATTTTATCCGATTTGTCTTCGTATATACACACTAAGTACAAGTTCAGATAAGTTCAAATAGATATTTGTGTTATCTTACTGCATACTTTTGTTATATGATTCGCGTTACTTTTTAATGAAACTTTTATTAACTGAATTTTTTTAAAACTAAATCTGAATTTTAAATTTAATTAGGTTATGTAATATAAGTATAATAAACTCATGCTATGATTTGTGTTTATTTTACATTAGAAATTCTTATTTTAACATTTTGACTGTATTTTTTTACTTTATTTTAGAGCTTCAATTACATTCCATTTTAAAAAATTTTTTATTATAACCTGAATGTAATTTAAAGTATTTGATATGTTTATACCAACTCTCTATATTACAAAAGTTCCAACAAACAATCCATTACTTTTTTATTATTTCCGTCGTTTTAATGAAAATATTTAATCGAAATTTCATTAAAAAATAGAATACATTTTATAACCTTCGTTGAACAGCCGTCTCAATTTTGGGACTTACGACTTCTAATGTTCAACTCCATAGCCTTGTAATTTTGAACACCAATCCTGAACCCAAGGGAACTCCTTGATCAAGCATTGAGAGAAATTTGCCTTCGTGGAGGACTTTTTAATGGAACTAACGTCATACGGAGCTATTAACGGAACTATTTGCGTCATACGGAGAGGAAGATCACAAGAACCTCCCTCGGTTAGCCTGGCGGCTAAGGGACTCTAACCCATGATCCGTCTACCACTGAGGATATTTCAAGTCAGCACTGTGGTCGGTGCAAGTCGGATGCGGATTCGTATCGACCAGTCATCACGGGGATTCGAACCTGGTTCAGGCCAACGCTCGATCCCCTGTATTTTTAATAAAAATAAATTGAATACATTTTGAAAAAGATCGGCATTTATAGCAAATGTCTATTAATATATTCCGCCAAATTTTTAAATCCAAATAAATAGAAAAAATATCAACAATAAAGAAATGATTCTTTGTAACTATTCTCAACATTTATGACAGTACATATAACATTCATTATTCATTTTTAAATAAGGAAAAAAAGAAGCATTATTCAGCTTATTTTATCTATTACATATTATGCATTCACCAATTCAGTTGTTGTTGTAGTTGTAGTTATAATTTATTTATGTCGCTCTAGTGCCGCACAATGGGTTATTTTATTTTATAACCGTCGTTAAACAGCCGACCCAANACAAATGTCTATTAATATATTCCGCCAAATTTTTAAATCCAAATAAATAGAAAAAATATCAACAATAAAGAAATGATTCTTTGTAACCATTCTCAACATTTATGACAGTTCATATAACATTCATTATTCATTTTTAAATAAAAAGAAAAGAAGCATAATTCAGCTTATTTTATCTATTACAGATTATGCATTCACCAATTCAGTTGTAGTTGTAGTTATAATTTATTTATGTCGCACTAGTGCTGCACAATGGTTTATTTTATTTTATAACCGTCGTCAAACAGCCGACCCAATTTTTGGGTTTACGACTACTAATGTTCAACACCGTAGTCTTGTCATTTTGAACGAAATCCAGAAGACAAGGGAACTCCTGGATCAAGCATTGGGAGAAATTTGCCTTCGTAAAGAACTCTTTGATGAAACTAACCCGCACTTGCGTTACATGGAGAGGAAGACCACGAGAACCTCCCACAGTTAGCCTGGCAGCAAGGGGACTCTTAACGCATGATCCGTCTACCACTGAGGATATTTCAAGTCAGCACTGTGGTTGGTGCAAGCCGGATGCGGAATTCGCATCGACCAGTCAACGCCGGGATCGATCCCCGGTTCACCTCATTGGAAGGTGAACGCGCTGTCCTCTGAGCCATCGCGACTCACAATGGGCTATTGGCGACGGTCTGGGAAACATCGCTGAAGATGATTCGTAGACCCATCACAATTTTGATCCTATGCAGAAAGGATGGCACCCCCGCTTCGGTAGCCCAACGACCTTCACACGAAGTCGAGCACTTCACTGTAGAACAGTTTAACGAGGACCAATACCACACACCCTCAGTCTCTATTTTTTTTTTAAAATTTTCTTGAAGTTTCTCATGTGTTAATAATATCGTCTTTTAGAAAATATTTTTATGGTAGGTTTTCGTTTAATAATTGAATAAAATATATTTATTTACTCAACTAGCGCTTTTGGAATGAAGTATTTGAAAATTAGCTGTTTTATAGTAAGTAAAGTTTTAAGTATCGAAATTCGCTTATTAATGTACCAATTAAGTAAGGGTATGCAGACTTCGGATCTTGAATTCTCAATATTTTATAATTAATATTATTTCTGTTTAATACATAAGATATGAAAGAGATATTGCTGACTGCCTCACAGCAGGATCTTTCAATTTAAACTACATTTTAGCACTTAAATGGATCCCCCTTGTTAATCAGCTCATGAGCTAGGAAATCTTTTATAACCCGTGTTGAAGATCCGACACAAATCTACATCTATCCGTAGCCTTGCAATTTGAGCCCAACTCAAAAGACTCTTAGACATTGGGACAACAGAGCTTTTGTGAGTTTTCGTTTGAACTAACTCATTTTTGCGTTGCCGGACGGCGAGGCCAGCACTGTGGTGCGAGCAGGAACAGAATTCGTATCATCCAGCAATGCTGAGATTCCAACCTCATTCGGAGGCAAACGCTGTATCCTCTAAAGCAGTGTTTCCCAAAGTGTGGTACCCGTACCCCCAGGGTACGGGAACAGTTTAGTAGGGGTACGCGTTCTTATGCCAAAATCTTGCAACAAGCGAAAATTTCAAATTATTCTATTGGCTATATTTTGCAGAATTAACAGCTAATGATTAGTGGTGTCAACAGCCATTTGTGATTTTTAACTTTTGTGCCATTTTTATAGTAAAGGTTTGTAATAAATTCTATTTATTTTGGTTATTTTATGAAATATAATTTTTATCACTAGAACTGTTATTACAGCAAAAACAATATCATCCTTCTCACTGATGCAAATAAACTTATTAACAAAACTTCGTACCAAAAAGGAAAAAAAAACACATTCATTTTTTCTATTAGTGGTACACAGCTTAACGAAAAATTTAGAAAAGGTACACAAAAATCATAAATTTGGGAAACACTGCCCTAAAGCATCGTGGCTTATAATTAAAAAAATAGAAAGGAATGAGACTAATTAGATTTTTAATTGGCACATTTAAAATTTGACAGTAATTATTTTGAAAGAGGACCACAATCTCCGTTTAAATAATGATGTTGAAAATAAAATCTGATTAAGGTTTTTAAATACAAATTTTTTAAGTTTGAGCTAATGTAATGTAAAATGCGGCCTTTATTTTAAAATCGTATGTTAAGTTTGAAATTTCCCTTCCAACGAATCAGCCTCTTACTGTTCATAAGTTAAAAATGTAGGTGGCCTTTAAGATGTATATAAAAAAAAACCACTTGACAAATGCTTTTCTCGCTTTTTTTAAACTTTAGTGGACCTTACCTGGTAAAACCAAAGGGTGAAGAGTTCGACTGAGCTTAATGCGCTTGCTACTGGTACATTCACGAAATTCAAACTAACACAAGAGCTGAAAACTTTGTTTGAAAACAAAATAAAAAATTTCATTTCGTTAAAAAAATTGCAGGCGTTCAACTAAAACATTGACTGCTTTACTCTGACCGGAAAATATTAAATAAACAAATAGCAAATCGAATGTATGCGTGTCGAATGATAAGACCGCGATTCAAGGTTAGCAAATGACAACTTTTAAATACGATGCGTTCTTTCATTACGAAGATGAGTCGAATTATTTGAGTTCACAGGTATAAAAGAATATAGCGTTATAACCGCGTATAAATAATAGCGTAGAATCCCCGCTTAAATTCATTCTAAGAGTTCGATCACCAGTGTTCGCCACCATGTTCGATCAAAACATGCTGGGAAACAAAACTGGTAAAGTGGATACAGCAGAAATGGATGGGAATACTTTAAAAACCTTTTTTAAATATTTATGTACGAAAAATGCGGCTAAAATGGATTACGAAATAGCTAGCAAGCTAATTCTAGTTGCAGACGATTATCTTCTTTTGTGAGTGAGTGTGCTTTGTGCTTGAAATCGGCTTTGTCGGTGGAAAACGTATGTAAAATAATCATGATCGCCGATTCTGTTAATTACTAATGCTTAAAATAATATCTGCATTGAACTTTATTAAAGTAAACGCTGCTCAAATTTCACCAACAACAACCTGGTGACAATGGATTGGAGGAAATATTAAGCTTGCCTCATACATTTTATCCGCCTCATCCGCTGCTATCAGAACTCAATGCAAATTCGTTTAATTTGATCTTTTATTGTAACGATGCCTATTTGTGAAACCATTTTTCTTTTTAAAATTTTTTTCTTTTGTGAGTTAATAGTAATTTTTTTCATTTTAAGTATTTAAACTAAGCTAATATACGTTTAAAAATTTGTTTAGTTGCTATTGAAAATAAAATCATCAAGTAAGAGATTTAGAAATTTTTTTTATTATGCATCGAGAAATATTGCCCCAAAGTAGAGATTCATGCTTTAACAAATTTTGTTGCACCTTTTGTTGCCGCCTTTAATATGTATATTTTTTCATAGTTAAGTGAAATTTGAAATCGAAAAAATATCCGAATCGATTTGCTTAAAGCGATTAATTTAATAAGACTGATGAATCTTTTTTAAGGAAGCAAAATCAAAGACATCAAAACAGCTTTGATTTTGGGATGGAACTTGAGGTAGTTTCTAATAATAGCGTTTTAACTTCTTATTTATTCCTCAGGCAATACATTATGTCTTTGCTGCCTTTTAATCCCGCCTTATTCAATAATGTTCATCATATTTCGATTGCGATTTCGTCTTTTTTCAGTTGAATATTAATCGGTGTCCACCGCTATTGTATGTGTATACACATATTTTGGGAAAGATNCAAAATTTGGGAGCCACGTAAGAGAATTATATATATTAGATCAGAAACACATCATTAAAAGGCAGAATGCTTTGGTGTTTTCAAAACAAGGCAAACGTTGCCACCGGCTGGAAAGAAATACAGCCAAAATTTGGGAGCCACGTAAGAGAATTATATATAATAGATTACCAAAAAGTGCGTTGTTTTTTTCGTTAAAAATATAACATAATAAATTTAAAAATATATAACTACTGGAATAAATCAACCTTTAACGAGGGTTACGAGTTCAGTAAGTTACTCAAATAAAATGTTTTTTTTTTCTGAGCACACATTTGTGGTAAAAATAAATATGTAAATGCATGTTGACTGGATGCAAATACACATTTGCTTATATAGTTTACTTAAAGCTTAAAAATATCAATTTTTATTTACGTAACAGGTGCATAATTTTGTGCAATCTATGAAAAAGAAATCAAGTGAGAACATTTGTAATTTTTGTTCGTTTAACCCTCTCTTAGGCTTAAAAATTACTTCTTTGTGTACTTACCACCAATTTTATCAATTTTAAAAATTTCCATGATAAATTATTCTAGTACTTCAAAATTATACTGCCATCTGTTTTTAAAATTTCAGTACGTTTGAATAAATTTAAGAAACATGTGGTAGTTTTATAGAATGCATACAGGCGTTTGTCATTAACGCTTTACTAATCCATATCAAAAGAACATACGAAATTTGTGCATAATTCGAGATGTACCGATGTGTGTTTATTGATGTTTTCAGAAATTTTATGAATAGCAAGTTTGTAATTTTAATCATAGATGATTAAAAAAAATTTTATGTAATAATTAAATACATTGAAATTCATGCATGTTGTGTAATAACATTGTAATGTGCTCTTGAATTTATTCTTTTGTAATTTTTTATGTTTACAAAACTTTATAAATGGAAATAAATAAAAATCATACTGCTGTCTTCTTTTCAATAACCTCCAATCATATATTTATCATTGAAAAATGCATACATATACTTATTCTTCTTCACTCCGAATCGGAGAATAGGGCCTCTATCATAGCTTTTTATCTCACTCTATTTGTGGTCAGATATTTTGCTTCTTTCTATGTCTTTCTTATTGCTTTCAATTCGTTTTCACTTGTCCTGCCTAAAGTATTTTTAGCTGGGATTTGAAATCGGAACCTCTCTAGTAGAAGGTGGACAGCAAACCGTTATACCACGAATTAACTGATATTTTAATCGGGCATATTTTAACGTAAATGCAGATGAGACGGCTAATTTGCACCCTATCCACAGTTTCTAAACATGCTCTTCAATTAAAGCTTAAATTTGTTTTAATAGAAATTTTCGAGATTCCTACTTCCTTTTCGTAAGTTAAAAACGTAGAGTGAATCGACGAAATTATTCGTTATACCTCTTTTCAAATTTTGAATGGTTTTGGCCAGTTGATAGAAAGATAGAATAAACGAAGATGAAATGCAGGTTTTTAATCCTATTATTTGTATTTTGTTTAAAAAATACTTTATTAGAGTAATTACAGGACTAACATAATGCAGGAATATATACTTAGAAGTAAAGATATATAATTTTTCATGGTGTAATCATCTGTCTTCCTTCTGGTTCAGGCATCGTCGAGCTGAAAATAAAGGAAAGAAAAATCATATATTTTTTTTACGAATAAATCATTATTATACTTATGATCCGAAGAATTTTGAAGACATTGCCAATTATCCAAGTCAAAAAATTTCAACACCATTTATTTAACTTTTTCAATTTATATTTTCAATGTGTTTTTTTTTGGGTGGATGAATTTATTTAAAATATAACATTCATTCATGCATGCAACTATTGATTCAGCATTTATATACGAATCAAGTTAGAAAGTATTTTAATATAAATTGATAATTTTGAGAATATTCCTCAGAATAAAAATAATTAATTTTTTCAATACTTTGTTACTTAATATATTTTGAATACTTATTTTATTTATTGAAACAATTATTTTCATTGATAATAATATTAATTCAGAATTATTGCATAGATCAATTGTTATTATTTTTATTATTAATTGTTATGCATTGTATAATCAAATTTTCTTCTATATCAAATAGAAAATAAGTAAATAAACTACATAAAACTTAAGATGTCAGGAAAGATTTGAATTTGATAAAGAGAAATATCAAATTTATATTTAATACGTGAACATTGCATGGTTAATGTAAGATAATATTAATTCTTATAGCATTGAATTAGCACATTTTTAAATCAATGCGTTTTAAATAGAACTTAGAAAATTTAAGCGTATCGTATCAAAGAATATAGTTGAGTACAATCAAATATGTTGTAATTATGGCCTGAAAATATGTAAAAAAACTAAAGCAAAATTAATTCAGTTAAAATTTCGAAAATTCAATTCTAGAGTTAATTAACTTAATTGAGTGACAAGGCTGCGAAGCTATGACATATACTGGTCTCGAGAGAGTCACGATGTGACGGAGCTGTGACATATTCATTTCTCCAGAGAGTTACTGTGTCTCCAAGTTAAGACGTTTATAGGTCGCAGCTTCATTCCTGTGTGATGTCATTGTGAATGTCGTCAAATGAATATCTGTGATTGTTGCGATCTGGTTACTGTGTTATTTGGAGTCCACTAAGTTGGCAAGGAATACAAGAAAAATAATAAAAATGAGCATAAATCATGGGGACCAATTGCATGCTTAGACTAGAGAGGTATATTTAAAGTAGAACCAATCAGAACTGAGATCGTTGAACTAGAAACATTGCTATTAATGAAATATAAACGGAAGTTAATCGGATATTACCTTAACAATACAGTACAGATATTGCCATACAATATAAACGTATGTTAAGCAGATATTAAAGGTTGCAAAGTAAGACATGATAAAATAAAATCCTCATGCTGCCTTTCAGATTTTATTTTTATTCGTTAATAAAATGTCCCACCATATTTTGGTGACGTATTTTGTTCGGAGGAGGAACATGTTCAGTACTCGAAACATTTTATTTTTATTAACTGTTAGAAGCTTTTATTATTCTAACACGCCATTGTTAAATTTTTACCATGGTCTTTAAAAATCGCTTCTTCTAGTAATGCTCTAGAATGCATATTTTAAAAAAAATTTATAATCTAGTTAAAAAAATTTCTCTTAAATAAATATTTTTATCAATAAAGGTATAAGTTATATAAGTAAATGACAATAACGTGTGAAGTGTGATGACGAAAACCTACAGCCAGCAAGTTTTATACATAAATTACCGATGGTTATTGCTAAGAATTTTTTTAAAATTCTTATTAGGTCCCTATTAGTTAGACAGAAATATTTAAAAATTATGCGATTAATATGCTGCACTTTGTTTTTAAAAAAAATTATGCGGACAGGCTGTAAAAGATCTGGAAAACTAAAATAGGAAAAAAAATGCTAAATTTGAAAAAAAGAATGCACTTTTCAATTTCTTTCTTGATAATAACAATTTTTCAAGTAATAGAGAACAGATTTTTACAATGTTGTCTTATATCTGTATTCGACAAAATAGCTGTTATTAAATTTTGTTCAAGTGAAATGAAATTCGATCGGAATCTAAACATTCTTTCTATCTTAGTTTCGAAAAAACTTGACCGTGAAAAACAGTTAGTTTAGAATCTAATGAATTGGATAGTCAGGGAGGGATAAGTATATAAAAGGTTTCTTAGAAATGAAGAAAATTGATTTTTTTAAAAATCACGAAAACTAATAAATGATATGTTAAAATATTTTTCAGAAAAATAAACGTTATTTGGACTTACTGCGATTATGCAGATAATTCTATTTTTACACAATTTATAAACACTCCAATTTATAATCAATCCTTCGATTATTTCCCTGTAATTAGGCTCAAACTTTAACAAAGGGACGAGTAAAATAGAGTAAGATGTAACATATTTTTTTAAAGATTTTTGCGAAACAAAACTTTTATAATTCATAAATCAAAATATTAAATCATTCTAAATTGAAAGAAACCTTTTCTATAAGTATCGTGTGAGAGTGACGCAAGATGGTTTTTAAAATGTGGTACCAGTATTGCACGATTTTTTTAAACACCTCACCATGATTCTTGAACTTACTTCGAACTTCCAGCATCAAGATTATTCTGCTGTCGAATAACAGGTGGCAAACTAACTTCTTTCGAACTTCCAGGCATTGATTCCTCTGAAAATGAAAAGATTTTTTTTAATGTTACCCAATAGTCACACGAATAGCCATAGCCAGAATCAAGGGAGCCGGCAGCGGGGTGCAAGGGGGTGCACTTGCACCCCCCTGGCTTTTTTTAAAAAACAATTAAAGAGATACAGAAAAATTTTGTTATAAAATTATTTGTTAAACATATTTTTATGGACAAACAAATAATTAAGTAATTATTGATACATAACAATTAAAAAATTGTTTAATCGAACAAGAATTGTAATCGTCTTGTTTGCTGTNCAGATCACCGAAGTCAAGCATCACTGGTTGCGGTCAGTGTGCGGGTGGGTGACCACTTGGATCAGTCTGCGTAGGGACCGAGGGTGTGCGGTATTGGTCCTCGTTAAACTGTTCTACTCTAAAGTGCTCGACTTCGTGTGCAGGTCGTCGGGCTACTGAAGCGGGGGTGCCATCCCCTCTGCAGAGGATCAAAATTGGCATATCATCCCCAGGGATGCTTCCCAGACCGTTGCCAATAGCCCATTGTGCAGCTCTAGTGCGGCGCAAATGAGCAACAACAAGCATATTCTTTGAAACATTTTCAACAATAATCAATTAAATAAAACAAAGAACAAATAAACATCCATATAGTTATGACGAACATGCAATGCCATAGTTAATGTTTTCATTCATATGCAATAGTTCATAGCAAGTGTTTCAGCTCTTAGTCAGAATGTATTTATATAATTCTCAATATCTCAACAGTTGCCAGGGAGTAAAAGGACTACTCGAGCACGTTATCAAATCATATAATTATTGCAGATTAGTGTAAGCAAATATTTTGTTAATATGTTAATCATGTAATGAATTGGATGATTATTAGGAAGATAATAATTTTCAACTTAAAACATTAATCGAAATAATACAGAATGTATGTCTCAAAAAGAAATAAATAAGAAGTAATTTAACAAGATGAAGACACTTATGACAATTTATATTTACCATCTCTTCTAGAGGAAGTTTTGCTGTCTTCCTCTGACGTCATGGCAGAACATGACTATTTCTGTTTCTCTAATCTTTCCTATTTAATTTTATTTCCGTTGTTGAACAGCGGACCCAGTTTTTGGCTTTACGATTACTAATGTTCAATTCCATAGCCTTGCGATGTTGAACCAATCCAGAAAACAAGGAGACTCCTAGATCAGTATCCCCTGAGGTATTATTTGTTATGGGAGCATGCAGTACTTTGGGACTCGACAGATTTAACGTGCATCAATCACCATTTACTACACGGGGAGTCTTCCACCGGTGGGGATCGAACCCGTGACCCCTTGAACACGGTCCCAGTGCTCTATCAACCACACTATTCCGGCCTCAGTTTTTGCAATTTAATTTTGCTATTTAACATTGAAATGAAAGAGATGGGTTCTTAGGGAATTTAAACATTGTACTTTCAGATAACAAACTAATGTTTCGATGCATAGTGAAATGTGATCTATCTGCCATATGAAAATGAATTTTTGATGTCGGAAGATTATGTAAACAAAAAAAAGTTGAAATTAATACAAGCAAAATCTTCTACCCGAAATAAAAACAACCTCGGCAAATCTTATCGTTCAGAATTTAAGTATTAGACGTTAGTATTTAAACACAGGTCTAGAATAAAATCAATTTGGAACATTAAATATAACTTTTTGCTCGATTTTTTTTAAACATTTGACTATAAACATTAAGGTTTATATGCATAATTTCTTTCTCTTTATCTCTTTTGCTACTTTTAATTGACATCTACTCCAAGGAAAGTTTATAAAAATTTTATATATAAAAAAGAAATAAAGATCTCTTGAGAGTATCTACAGTCAATAAAGTTAAAAAGCTGAAAAAAAACACGAGAAAGAACTTGAATTTGCTATAGTTTTTAAAAAAGTTTTTAACTTGTAAATAAGTTTTTAACTTGTTATTTTTAAACAAATTTTGAAACAAAATTTGCGCTAAGTTCTCAAGCAAAAAAATTTCACTTTCATCACGGTAAATTTCAGCTCTGTCTTTATATTTCAGAGGACTACAGATTGACTAAACGGTATTTTTTTCCAAAAAGTTAAAAAGTTATTAATTCTCGAACTAGTTATCGAATCTTAAATTTTTCTATCCCGTAATATCTAATGTACTTTTCTAAACATACCTTCTTAATTTCAAGTTTCTACGCCTTATAAATTTTGTGCAGCAAAGCAAAATGCAAACAAAATTTAAAGGAAAAAAAACGAAATTCGCAACAAAGCACTTAAAATTTATATAATTTTCAAGCAAATTAGAATTTGAAAACAAACTCCATGTTAAGTTTAAAAATAAATGTGGCAACAAAATTAAACTCTGAAGTTCATTCCTGTGTCCTGTAGATCGGTCCATACTGGGTTTTTTTCCCCACAATTTTAACAGTTACTAGTTTTTGAACTAATAAATTAATGTTTATTTTTCCAATTCCTGTGGATATTTCAACGCACTTTCGTGTTTTCAAATTTATAAGTTCTATAGTTTTTGCGCAAGAAAACAAAATGTAACGTTAAAATGAACATCCAAACCAAATGATGTTGGCGGCTATCATGGTTTTTCAATAAAGAGCAATACTTTCTGTACTATGAAAAAAAAATAATTGAATATTAACCACAAAAATGGGGATCCCTTCTTTACCAGGAGTGCTTCATTATATTGCCACCATTTTTCGTGTTCAATGACACAAAAAATTTTAACAAGTTATGATGAACGAAAATCGTTATTTCTACGATAAAATTTATAATAAGAACAATAAATTTAGAATAGACAAATTGAACAATTCTCGATGAAAAAACTTTGTAATTCAAACATGCACATCAAGCAAAGAGAACACCAAAGCGAATTCGAATTAGGCTTAATAGAACAGATGCGGAAAAAAGTAGAACCTAATTTATTTAATTTTATCGATAAACATGTGTAAATTATCTTAAGAGAACATTAACAATTATTATCATTCAATTAAAGTATGCATGCCAATGAATATTTGTTTGTGTGGAATGTTTAGCAGCGAGCAAGACAACTAATAACTTACATCTTTTTGTGATCAATGGTAAATGGTCTGACGATTTCCAAACGTGAGGTAAAATCGGTGTTTTTGAATGCAAAAATAACTTGAATTGGCTTAAATGCGTGTGAGCTTAGTAAAACAATGTTTCATTATTGTTTAAAGAGCATATGAGCTACCGATACGAAGTTAATTTGAAGCAAAGGTTTAGTTGACAGACTTTCTGAAATTCTTTTCACCAAACTCATTACATCTCACTTTATATATTAAGTGGTAAGTTATTGGATAGTATAACAAAAGAATTTTTGTAAATTTTAGAATTGCATATTTTAATAAATAATTCAGATTTTTTTTGTATATGTGGTAATAAATTAAATTAATCAATGCTAAAATTTGAATGGATAATATATACACACCGAACAGTGGTTGATAAAATTTTACAAAGGAAAGCAGCATAATTATATATTTTTTTCGCAAATGTATTGAAAGAAAATGCAATTATTTTTACAGTCCATCGCTATTTTATTTTATTTAGAAAAGTAAAGGCCCAAGAATTCAAATGATTTATAAAATATTCAAACGTTTTGAACAATAAATATCATAAATAAATATCAACAAATAAATATCATAAGTATAAAAACATAGTCACATAGAATATCTATTATTATTAATTCATAGGAAATTCAGATATTCATTTTATTTTTTCAGTTATCTTTGATTACATGGCTTTTAAAATTGGTTTTTGTGTTGTTGTTTATGTTTATATATTGTTAACAGGAGAGATACCTACAGGGCAAAAAAGCCACCAAGAACTTATCATTCATTAAATTTTTCTATTTGCTGTTTTTTTGAAAATAATTTTACAGATTGTTATTTTCGTTGACCTTAAGTAATCATTAAGAAACAATCATCTTGTTATGAAATTTCTAATAATGGTAATGTATCTTTAAGTTGGCTCAAATCTTTGAAAAATAAAACTCAAAATATTTTAAGCAACCTAAGTTTCATTAGTGAAATGTGTGGGTAATTTACTCTTAATTTACTAACTAATCGTTTCGATGTTTGTAAGTATAATTGAAACATTTGTTAGGACTGATACAAAACTAAATTTTGTCGAAAAAAATTAATGGGAGTTTATAAATCAGATAAAATCGTCTTATAGTTTATCAGTCATATGTTTAGCTAAGTTTGTGTACAATTACAGCTTCCATAACCACTTGTTACTTGTAACTCATAGAGGCAATTTAAAAGAAAAAATATTCTTAAGTTGTGCGTACAAATTAGCTCTTAAATAATACCTCGGTCGGCTAGATCTCATTGGTTCTTGGGATTTATAGGAAAAGCAGGTGTGGTCCTTGGGGAGAAAAGTTTGGACACTCCTTTTTCACCTGTTATAACTTGATTGATTGAACGTGGAATTTCATTCTATTCCATCAAGCTATTATGGTATTTTGAGTCAAAGCTGGTCATTCTTATTTACCTTATTCCGTCATTATTTTGTTGTGATTTAATGGACTGCTGAGGATATAAAAGATTACTTTGACTTACCTTTCTTGTTCTTGGCAAGGTTATTTGATACTCTGAAAAGTATAACAGTCGCCAAAGTCTCGTTTATTTTTATTAATTGCAACCATTCCGGGGAAGATAACAATTCCACCGAATTTTCGACGATGAAGTCAACTGCTGAATATTTTAAGTATTCATGATTTCCTTTATCAGCGATTGATAATATTTTGCACACATTTGCCAAGGATAAAACTGACTTTAGAAATTTCGAACATTTCTCAACCAATGGCAGTACTTGATACTTGTCAGCTATTATTAACAGATTTAGAGCTACTTTTTCATCCATTTGCTGGATTTCACTAGTGTATATGTACTCCAAGAAATATTTTGAAGTGTTTTTATCCGCTTCGATATTTAAGAGCGTCGAAGACATGTCCTGTTTAAATATCGTGGAAAATACTGGTGACCGGGCTGCCAGCACAAGTTTGTGTGCAGGAAAAATGTCATCGCCAACACGCAATTCGACATCGATAAATTGTTTATTTACAAGCAAGTTTAGGAGGCCTTGTTTCAGATCTGAAGCAATATGACTCTTAGAAGCTCTAATGCCTTCCTCACTGATTGACGAGTTTATGCATCCCCGCTCGTTATTTTGAAATTCGATATTTTTGTTCATTTCCAAGTTTTTTAGATAATTTATTGTAGATGAATATGGATGTGTTAAACGGAGTCTCTTCCTGATTTCTTCAAGACTAAAACATTCAGCTTTCTCTAGGTGCTCTTCAGTAATAAAACTGGGAAATCTCCAGACTTTATTGCAATGCAATATTTCAAAATGTTCGTACGATACTATTTTGGTACCATTTGAACTTAAAATGGCTATATCACACACAAATAAATGTTCGCAATTATTTTTAATGTCCGAAGAAATTTCAATTTGAATTTGGTCAATAACGTACTTGAAAGTGATTTCTAAGGATATATTAGTTAAACATACATTTTTAATAACTGACCAATTTTTAAAGTTTGAGAATTTGAAATGCCACTCAAATGGTACAACATGTAGATGAGCTGCTGTTTCGATTTCGCAACATGTAACCAATCTATCCTCAAGTGAAATGGAGCAACTCTCAAAATTACTCGACATGTAACAACGGAGTACTAAAGTATCATCGGGACAGTTCGACATTTCCTTCATTAAATCATCCAACTCTATTAGTTCACATGGCTCTGAAAAAATTCCATTTTGAAATATTTGATTGAATTTTTGAGAGGTTCTTAAAAAATCTCCATCAGCGTTAGTTAGCTCATACCAAAAGTTGAGATGGATGTTTCCATTTACTAAACTGCATTTCTCCAATGAAAGTTGACACGCAATTTTTTTCTTCTCAGTCTTCCAGATAAGTCCTTCTATGTAATGTTTTACAAAAAGATGTAAACACCATTCGCACTCTTCTAAACTTTCAACTTTAAATATGGGGCTTCTGTAATTAAAAAGACATGAAAAATTGTAGTTCTGAATTCTCCAAATGCACAAAGATTCCTTTAAATTTACAAACATTCCATCGAATTCGCTACTCATGCTCAAATCTGTTAACAAAACTACCAATTGGCAAAACTCTCAACTCTCTTGACAACTGCTCCATAGCCTAGGTTTAAACATCTTTCAAAAAACAATGATCGAAATTTTTATCAGTAGTATCAGTCTATCTAACCTCAAGTGGAAGTCTGTGATAGAAAACAATAGCTACAGAAATTATCAAATCTCGCTATAATTGAAGATACAACTATTTATCAAACACGAAACATGTTTAGGAATTAAGAAGTATACTTTGTGATATTATAAAATTAAAATAAAATAACAATGTTTTAACAATATAATAAAAACAATTCGATACCGTTTGTGCTACAAGGAGCAGCTCCTTTCAAGCATAGCAATTATGTATTAATTAATACATAATTATACATAACAATTAATTTAAATTAATTGTGATGTTAAAATTTTATTTGATTTAAGTTTTTACATACAGCATTTGGCCTATGAATTCTTAAAATAATTAAATATTAATTATTTCTATTGTTATAAAACAAAAACAAATGGATGACTTTTATCGAATTTTGTAGGTGCTTCATTATCAATATATTTATTTATTTCGGGAGGGAAGAATTTGAGAATAATCAACATTCTCTTACCTTTTGCTGCAAGACTCGTTTGCAATATTAGGATAGAATTCTTTAGTTTTTATTAAATGAGAATGATATTTTAGTTACAATGTCGTTTACTACCTTATTTCAAAATTATCCTTACTTTTGAACACATAAATATTTCGTTTTAATATTCTAAATATGTAAAGAAAAGATAGAAAAGAAAGACCGAGAAAAAAATAAAACATTCTAGTTTTCTTTCAGAATTAAAATGTTTTTCTAAAGGATTATAAATTCATATTTTAAGTAATAATTATTATTTTTGATTATCGTCAAGAATTTTGACTAGTAAGTCATTATAATTTGATCATCTATCTAGGTGAAAAGAGAGAAAGTTGAAAATTTTTGCAAAAGAAGAGAAAGTTTTAAATTTGCATATAATTATTTTGTTTCGTAGTAGGAAGTGCATGAGCTTAAAGACTACTTAGTATTCGGGCCATTATTGAAATTGAAAAAGTAAAACGAAATTTATAATGAATTGTCCAAAGAACGACTTTTTTTTAAAAGTATTTGACAATTATAAAGACTTAATCAAATATATTCTTTAAACTAAAGAATAATGAGTGTTCCAAATCGTCCGAAGTTTGAGCGTCTAAATTTTGAGTCGCTTCATAAAAGAATTGCGTTGTATATGTGTTTATATTCAGAACCATATTTGTAAAATTGAGGCAGGGATAGCTTGGTTTGTAGGGCACTGGGCCCGTGTTCAAGGGGTCAGGGGTTCGGTACTCGCCGGCTGAAGACTCCCCGTGTAGTAAATGGTGACTGATGCACGTTAAATCTGTCGAGTCACAATGTCCTCCATGCTCCCATAGCAAATCGTTCCACTTGGGGTACTCATCCAAGGAGTTTCCTTGTCTTCTGGATTGGTTCAAGATTATGAGGCTACGGAGTGGAACATTAGTAGTCGTAAACCCAAACATTGGGTCGGCTGTTCAACGACGGATGTAAAATATATTTTTAAAATATTAAATTAAGAGATTGAAGTCGGGGATTAAACAGGATTAAATTAAACCAGGTGCATTGATACTAGTCAATTCAAAAACCTCCAAAATGAGAGAAGGCCTTTGTCTAGATCACTTTTGTAGTTTTATAGAGCGATCGTAAATTGCACAGCGGAGGAAAATAAGAAAGATATCAAATTACACCGTTAGGGCTACGAGAGGATCAAATCCGTCGTGTATGGTTGCCCGTGCGAAGGCCTTCTCTCTTCTAAAGGGTGCTGGTTAATTTCCCTTACTTCAGTTGTATTAACTCTTAGATTCCCAACGTGGGTGGTATGGTCCCAAGAGAAAGATAAGGATTTTTATGGAGCACTAGGAAAAATGTGGATATTCTATGGGCTAAATACTTCTAAATTTCTTCGTTTTGTATTAAAAATGCCTCTTACATTTATTATTCAAAAACTAATAGAAAGTTATACTTTGAGGACCTAAAGATATTTTAATTTTAGTTCATTCTGTTCCCCTCTTAACAAAGAATTTTTGAATTTAATTTTACGTTTATGTATTTTCTTCTTTGCTAATTTAAAAGGTTGTTATCAAAGCATAGTTGACTTCAGTTAATCGATTGTTAATTTATGAAATCTCTTTGATTTATTTTCTGAATATATTTTACTTAGTCTGAGTGCACCAAAAACTCGGGTAATGGATTATAGGTAAACTTTATTATAGTCATAAACGATATCTCCTATTTCTCTCCTCTTTTTTTTTTTTTTTTGTAATACTTCGAAAATTAATTTAATTAAGCATTTCATTTAAATCACGAAGTATAATAATTTATTTTCTACAAATTAATATAAAAACGTTTCCAACATTGCCCATTAAGATTATTTTAAATAACCTAACGGCAGGGTTTTTGAAGTGTATCATAAGAAACTATTAAGAAGATTTAATCGAATAAAATATTTATTGATTATATATTTTTATAATATCTTTGTCTTTTTTCTTTTTTCGCTAAATGCGTTAAAATTTTTTTGACATGTAAATTGGGAGTTGATCCAAGAAAAGTTGGGAACCTATGTATTGACTAAATAGGGGGCCTAGTATTTTGGTCTTAAATCATTTTTTATATTTTATAAACTATGTTATAATCTTCGTTTAACAGTCATCCCTATTTTCGAGTTTACGACTACTAATTTTCAACAACGTAGACTGGTAATTTTGATCCAAATCTAGAAAACAAAGGAACACATCTATCAAGTATTGGGACAAATTTGCTTTCTTGTAGAACTTTTTGATGAATTAAATCAAATTTGCTTTACGTGGAGGGAAAGACCACGAGAACCTCCCGCGGTTAGCCTGACGGCAAAGGGATTCTAACCCATGATCCATCTACCTCTGAGAACATTTCACGCCAGCATAGTGGTCGGTGCAAGCCGGATGCAGAATTCGTATCGACAAGTCATCTCTGGGAATCGATCCAGGTCACCTATTTGGAAACTGAACGCTTATCTGTAGAGCCATCACGGTTCTATATTATATTTATGATATCTCAGAAATATTTTTTCATTTTAATTTCAAAATATATAGTTTAGTTACTATATTTTTTCATTTACAGAAAATCAACAAAGGCATAAAAATATTTTTGACTCACCTGCAGTTCCAACTTTCAATTTAGTAAGCACTTCCTTCGCCAAAGCATTATTTACTATTATCAACTGGGACCATTCCGATGACGATAATATTTTCATTGAATGTTTCAAGATGAAGTTTACAACATAGGATTTCAACTCCTCTTGATTTTCTTTATCAGCAATCAATAACAATTTACAAGCATTTCCCAAAGACAAAACAAACTTCAAATATTTCAAGCATTTTTTTACTAATGGCTCAACCTGAAATTTTCTTGCAACATCTAACAAGCTCATTGCTTTTTCTTCGTCCATTTCGCTAATTTTACCAGTATATATGTATTCTATTAAAGACTTTAAAGTTTTGGTTTCAACATCAGGAATGTCCACAGTGTCAACTGGTATAAGAATGCTCTCGACTTTTCTCTGAGCAATGGACAATGGTTCATGACTGGACCCCTCTATGTAATATGGTCTGCCTTTCTCAAACACTTCCCTGAATACTGGTGATCGGATCGCCAGAATTGCTTTGTGAGCAGGTATTATTTCATTATTAACACGCAATTTATTGTCAGCAAAGGTTTTGTCCATCAACAAATTATAAAGGTCTCGGTGCAGATGTGAAATACAATCAGTAACAGAAACTACATCTGAATTTGCTTTTGCGATCAATGGATGCTGGTTATCACTACTTTTCATTTCACTGTTCTTGGTCAAGTGTCCACTTTTATCCTCAACTACATTAGTGTTAGCATTCGGGAGTAATCGGATAGGGTCGTCAAAGTTTTTCAATTTCAAATTCTTGTTCTCTTCCAGACTTTTATAATAATTTAATTTATTAGATTTTCCATGCTTAAAATGAAAATTTACTCTTATTTCTCCCATTTTGAAGCATTGGGCTTGGTTAAGATGTTGTTTTGAAAAAAAAGGTGTTCCAGGCAATTTTTTGTTGCATTTACTAATGAAATACAAACTGATTTTTCTAAATACTTCATTATTACTGGCATCAGTCAGGATTACGGTGCACCAGACTTTGTGTTCCCAGATATCGTTAATACTTGATGAAATTTCAATTTGAATTCCGTCAGTAGTATACTTAAAATTAATTTCTAGCAGTATGGTTTTGAGATTTATACGCTTCATTGCTGTCCAGTTTATGAAGTCAGTAAACTTAAAATTCCAGTTAAATGACTCGCTATAATCAGTTATCCTTGTTTCAGCCTCACAATTTATGAACGCAACATCGCTCGACAACAGTAAAAAACCAACTTGTGCATAAGCCAAGTGACATCGTACAGTTAAATTTTTTTCAGTACATTTGGATTGTTCGTTTATTAGCTCTTTGATATCAATTAAATTATATTCCATTGAAATTGATGATCGTTCTAAAATTAGAGTAAAATCTTCTGAGGATTTCAAAATTTTGCCCATTGAATTAATCAGTTCAAACCGATACTTCAAATCTGTATTCTTATTCATTGCTTTGTTGTCAAGCAGGGCAAAATAACAGAAGATGTGATTTTTTTCCCTGTAAACATATAATCCCCACTCGCTGTCTCCTAAACTTCCAGCTTTAAATATGGGACACATATAGTAAAAGTCATTTTCAAACTTACACCCTTTAATAGTCCAATTAATTAAAAAATATCCATTGTTTCGTGCGGCCATTTTTCACATTTAAGCAAATTTAAAGACTGATGATGAAAAGCAAGTTTCAAACAATGATTTATCACTAACACTCTTATACCAATTCTTCTGCTTTTCATTTGTTTGAAAGACCGTCACGTGGTTAACGTCTACGTCATTATCTTTTTCCTTCTTGTTATCTTGTATGTAACGTCACATTATTTTGCTTCAGATGTTTTTTAGTAGTGGTTGGGACTTTTCAAAACCGAAGATACAAAACGATTCCCTTTTAATTAATTTTATTTATTTTTAAGAGTTGTGAATTATTTCTATTTCTATATGAATATTTTTGAGATTAAAAAGATTTTTTTTTGTAAATAAAACTTGTATTAAGGTGTATTATGTAAGATCACCCTTAATATGTATTTTTAGCATCTTTATCTAAACTGAGAAGAAAGAGTACATACATTGGGGTAAAAATTAATATTTAACCATAGAATTAACAAAATCGCTAAAAAAGATTACAAATTACAGTAGAAATTTTGTGAACAAAAAGGCAGATTGGATAGCAGAAGGATATAAGTTTTATTTATTGTGCGTAAACTGCAAGTAAATAGAACTCATAAAATAAGTTCAAAATGTAGATTAAACAAAGGCAAATTACAGAACAATGAAAAAAAGGGAAAAAGAAAAATAATAATAAAAATAAAAATACCAAAAAACTGGAAGAAAAAAAATCCGCAAAAAAGGACAAAAATTTAATGAAAAATCCGGATATAACAAACTTTAGATATTTCAAGCATTTCTTTACCAATGGCTCAACCTGAAACTTTTTTGCAACAAATAACAAGCTTACGGCTTTTTCTTCGTCCATTTCACTGATTTTACTAGTATATATGTATTCTATTAAAGACTTTAAAGTTTTGGTTTCAACATCAGGAATGTCCACAGTGTCGTCTGGTATGACAATAGTCTCGACTACTTTCTGAGCAGTGGACAATGGTCTATGACTGGACCCCTCTATGTAATATGGTCTGCCTTTCTCAAACGCTTCCCTGAATACTGGTGATCTGATTGCCAGAATTGCTTTGTGAGCAGGTATTATTTCATTATTAACACGCAATTTAACATCAGCAAAGGTTTTGTCCATTAACAAATTATAAAGGTCTCGGTGCAGATGTGTAATACAATCAGTAACGGAAACTACTTCTGAGTTTGCGTTTGGGATCAATGGAGGCTGGTTATCACAACTTTTCGATTCACTGTTCTTGGTCCAGCATCCATTTTTATAATCAGGATTTTCATTATCAGCTCCATCAGGAATCGATAGAGGATGATAGTCACTATTTTTTAATTCGCTCCTCTTGGTCAAGTGTCCACTTTTATCCTCAACTACATTAGGGTTAGCATTCGGGAGCAATTGGAGAGGGTCGTCACATCTTTTCAATTTCAAAAATTCTTGTACTCTTTCAGGTTTTTATAATAATTTAATTTATTAGATTTTCCATGCTTAAAATGAAAATTTACCCTTAGTTCTCCTCGTTCGAAGCATTCGGCTTTGTTAAGATGTCGTTTCGAAAAAAAAGGTGTTACAGGCAATGTTTTGGTGCATTTACTAATGCTATACCAACTGGATTTTTCAAATACTTTCTTATTACTGGCATCAGTCAGGATTACAGAGCACCAGAATTCGTGTTCCCAGCTATCGTTAATATTGGATCAAAATTCAATTTGAATTCCGTCAGTAGTATACTTAAAACTTATTCTTAAATCTAACGGTAAGGTTCCGACATTTATACGCTCCAATGCTGTCCAGTTTTCAAAGTCAGTAAACTTAAAATTCCAGTTAAATGACTCGCTATATTCAGTTATCCTTGTTTCAACTTCACAATTTATGATCGCAAAATCGCTCGACAACAGTAAAAATCCAGCTTGTGCATAAGCCAAGTGACATCGTAGAGTTAAATTTTTTTCAGTACATTTGGATTCTTCGTTTATTAGCTCTTTGATATCAATTAAATTATATTTAATTGTAGTTGTTGATTTTTCTAAAATAAGAGTAAAATCTTCTGATGATTTTAAAATTTTGCCCATGGAATTAATCAGTTCAAACCGATACTTCAAATCTGTGTTCTTATTCATTGCTTTGTAGTCAAGCAGGGCAAGAAAACAGAAAATGTAATTTTTTTTCTTGTAAACATCTAATCCCCACTCGCTGTCTCCTAAACTTCCAGCTTTAAATATGGGACACATATAGTAAAAGTCATTTTCAAACTTACATCCTTTAATAGTCCAATTAATTAAAAAATATCCATTGTTTCGTGCATCCATTTTCCACATTTAAGTAAATTTAAAGACTGATGATGAAAAGCAAGTTTCAAACAATGATTTATCACTAACACTCATACACCAGTTCTTCTGCATTTCATTTGTTTGAAAGAACGTCACGTGGTTAACGTCTACTTTCTTGTTATCTTGTATGTAACGTCACATTATTTTGCTTCAGATGTTTTTTAGTAGTGGTTGGAACTTTTCAAAGCCGAAGATACAAAACGATTCCCTTTTAATTACTTTTATTTATTTTTAAGAGTTGTGAATTATTTCTATTTCTATATGAATATTTTTGGGGTTAAGAAGATTTTTATTGTAAATAAAACTCTGTGAGCTCATAAATTTCAGTATGTAAAAAATAATCATATCTTTTGGAAAATAATGGATACATAAAGCCTTGCAAATATTTTTGTTTAAATTATACCAGATACATTTTACGTATACATGGAATAAGGAATTAAATGGCAGAGAATCGATAAAAAAAGATATCGAAATTAATTTTGTGGAATGAAAAAAAAAGAATAATACGCTTGTAAAATTACACATTTTCAAAAAAAAATAAAAAATAATAGAGGCAAGTCACTAAAATAGATTCAAAAACTATGTCTGTAACACAAATTGAAATAGGTTTTTTTTAAAATTCAAAATATGTTAATACAGTTGAATAAATAGCATAATATTTTCAGATAAATCAAAATCTAAAAACATATTATTTTGAAGGTGTTAAATTTTCTAATGTCCCTCATAATGTATGATGGATTAAGGTGTATTATATAAGATCACCCTTAATATGTATTTCTAGCATCATTATCAAAACTGAGAAGAAAAAGTGCACACATTGGGGTAAAAATTAATATTTAACCATTGAATTAACAAAATCACTAACAAAAATGACAAATTACAGTTATATATATATATA
>NC_092205.1:24215525-24288002 GCF_043381705.1 Parasteatoda tepidariorum | reverse complement strand
TATATAGTCACATTTACATTTTGTGTAACGTGACAATTACAATTTACTATTTTAATTATATCTCACCTTTTAATTTTTTCTTAAATCTTCATGTCCTTTTTATTATATAGCAATTTAAATTTAATTGGCTATTTACTTTTTCGGTTCTATACCAGTTTAATGAAAAGTTCTTATCACTTTTAATTCGCTCTTGTTTGCTCAGTTAGTGCAGTTGATTGATTAAGATACGAAATCAGATACAAAAACTTACTTTCTCTGAATAAACATACCTTTTTTCGCCGAATTCTGAATTTCTGACCCCAAAAATATAAGGGGTAGCCACAGTATGGAAAAAATGGTCCTAATAGTTTGATCAGGAGGGCGGCTACAAGTTTGGATCCCTTATTATTAATTTTATTTTGTGCGTATTACACCAAAAATCGAGAACTTGTATAAGAACTGCACAAATTTTGCACACAATTATAATATTCATTTATCGAAAGATAATTCCATACAAAAAACGTAGTCAATATTTATTATTTTTTATTAGTTAATTTAATAATAGTCGGAAATTTTTTAATTGCAAAGTATACAATTTTGACTCAATGTTAAAGAATATAATTTTGAATGACAAACTGCAAAATGTGAGTGAAATCGGTTGAATAGTTCCTGAAAAATCCACTTTCCAAGAAAAAAATTTTTAAAACTCTTATTTCTCTTAAACTATTCGACTGATTTCGCTCAAATTTTGTGGATCGCTCTTTAACGATAATTTATGATAACACATTCGTGTTATATATATAAAAAATAATACCAAGTTGCAAAACGGTTTCGAAATTTAGACACCGATTCAAATAAGTTTATTTTAAAATTTGGTGTAGTAAGGTAATATCATAGAATTATTTAATAATAAAGAAGCAACTCTTTTAATTGTTAACTTAAGTTCGAAAACAATCATAATCATGTACTTAATAATAGCATTTAAGGTATTTGCCAGTAATATTTATTCTTATTATTGTAAACAATACCTGGCAAATACCTTTAGTTTCGGTATTGAAAAATGGACTTCTAATAGCCAAAATAGCAATACCTTATTGGAGAACAATGCTTCTTTGCAATATATATATATATATGTATGTATAAAATAATACCAATTGCAAAAAGGTTTATAAATTTAGACACCGACTCAAAAAACTTTATTTTAAAATGTAGTGTAGTAAGGTAATATTTTAGAATTATTTAATAATAAAGAAGCAACTCTTTTAATTTTTAACTCTTAGTTCGAAAACAATCAAAATCATGTACTTAATAATAGCATTAAAGGTAATCAAAAATAACCTATGTATTAACTAAATAGGGGGCTTAGTATTTTGGTATTAAATCATGCTTTATATATTATGTATTATGCTTTAATCTTCGTTTAACAGTAATCTCTATTTTTGACTATACGACTATTAACGTTCAACTCCGTAGCTTTGTAATTTTAAACCCAATCCAGAAGACAAGGGAACTCTTTTATCAAGATTTGGGAAAAATTTGCCTTCTTGGAGAACTTTTTGATGAAACTAACTCACATTTGCGTTACATGGAAAGAAAGACCACGAGAACCTCCCACGGTTAGCCTGACGGCAAGGGGTCTCTAACCCATGATCCATCTACCACTGAGAACATTTCACAACTGCATTGTGGTCGGTGCAAGCCAGTTATCGCTGACATTCGAACCTCATTGGAAAGCGACCGCTTATCCTTTGAGCCATCAAGGCTCTATATCATATTTATGAAATCTCAGAAATCTTTATTCATTTTAATTTTAAAATATTTAGTTTAGTTACCATTTTTTTTCATTTACAGAAAATCAGCAAAAGCATAAAAAAATATTTTTGACTCACCTTTAGTTGCAACTTTCAATTTAGTAAGCACTTCCTTCGCCAAGCCAGCATTTGCTATTATCAACTGGGACCATTTGGATGACGATAATATTTTCATTGAATTTTTCAGGATGAAGTTCGCAACATAGGATTTCCACTCCTCTTGATTTTCTTTGTCAGCAATCAATAACAATTTACAAGCATTTTCCACAGACAAAACAAACTTTAGATATTTCAAGCATTTCTTTACCAATGGCTCAACCTGAAATTTTTTTGCAACAAATAACAAGCTTATGGCTTTTTCTTCGTCCATTTCACTGATTTTACCAGTATATATGTATTCTACTAAAGACTTCAAAGTTTTGGTTTCAACATCAGGAATGTCTACAATATCATCTGGTATGACAATAGTCTCGACTACTTTCTGAGCAGTGGACAATGGTCTATGACTGGACCCCTCTATGTAATATGGTCTGCCTTTCTCAAACACTTCCCTGAATACTGGTGATCTGATTGCCAGAATTGCTTTGTGGGCAGGTATTATTTCATTATTAACACGCAATTTAACGTCAGCAAAGGTTTTGTCCATCAACAAATTATAAAGGTCTCGGTGCAAATGTGAAATACAATCAGTAACGAAAACTACGTCTGAGTGTGCGTTTGGAATAAAATGAGGCTCGTTATCACAACTTTTCGATTCACTGTTCTTGGTCCAACATCCATTTTTATAATCAGGATTTTCATTATCAACTCCATCAGGGATCGATGGAGGATGATAGTCACTATGTTTTAATTCACTGCTCTTGGTCAAGTGTCCACTTTTATCCTCAACTACATTAGGGTTAGCATTCTGGAGCAATTGGAGAGGGTCGTCACCGCTTTTCAATTTCAAATTCTTGTTCTCTTCCAGATTTTTACAATAATTTAATTTATTAGATTGATTATGCTTAAAATGAAAATTTACTCTTATTTCTCCTCGTTCGAAGCATTCGGCTTTGTTAAGATGTCGTTTCGAAAAAAAAGGTGCTACAGGCAATGTTTCGGTGCATTTACTAATGGTATACCAACTGGTTTTTTCAAATACTTTCTTATTACTGGCATTAGTCAGGATTACAGTGCACCGGAATTTGTGTTCCCAGCTATCGTTAATATTGGATGAAAATTCAATTTGAATTCTGTCAGTAGTATACTTAAAACTTATTCTTAAATCTAACGGTATGGTTCCGACATTTATACGCTCCATTGCTGTCCAGTTTTTAAAGTCAGTAAACTGAAAATTCCAGTTAAATGACTCGCTATACCCAGTTATCCTTGTTTCAGCTTCACAATTTATGAACGCAAAATCGCTCGACAACAGTAAAAATCCAGCTTGTGCATATGCCAAGTGACATCGTAGAGTTAAATTTTTTTCAGTACATTTGGATTCTTCGTTTATTAGCTCTTTGATATCAATTAAATTATAATTCATTGTAGTTGTTGATTTTTCTAAATTAAGAGTAAAATCCTCTGATGATTTTAAAATTGTGCCCATGGAATTAATCAGTTCAAACCGATACTTCAAATCTGTATTCTTATTCATTGCTTCGTAGTCAAGCAGGGCAAGAAAACAGAAGATGTAATTTTTTTTCTCGTGAACATTTAATACCCACTCACTGTCTCCTAAACTTTCAGCTTTAAATGTGGGACACATATAGGAAAAGTCCTTCTCAAACTTACATCCTTTAATAGTCCAATTAATTAAAAAATATCCATTGTTTCGTGCTGCCATTTTCCACATTTAAGTAAATTTAAAGACTGATAATGAAAAGCGAGTTTCAAACAATGATTTATCACTAACACTCCATACACCAATTCTTCTGCTTTTCATTTGTTTGAAAGTCCATCACGTGGTTAACGTCTACGTCATTATCTTTTACTTTCTTGTTATCTTGTATGTAACGTCACATTATTTTGCTTCAGATGTTTTTTAGTAGTGGTTGAGACTTTTCAAAGCCGAAGATGCAAAACGATTTCCTTTTAATTACTCTCATTTATTTTTAAGAGTTGAGTATTATTTCTATTTCTATATTAATATTTTTGGGGTTAAGAAGATTTTTCTTGTAAATAAAACTCTGTGAGCTCATGAATTTCAGTATGTAAAAAATAATCATATCTTTGGGAAAATAATGGATACATAAAACCTTGCACATATTTTTGTTTAAATTATACCAGATACATTTTGCGTATACATGGAATAAGGAGTTAAATGGTAGAGAATCGATAAAAAAAGATATCGAAATTGATTTTGTGGAAGAAAAAAAAAGAATAATACGCTTGTAAAATTACACATTTAAAAAAAAAATAGAGACAAGTCACTAATATAGAATCAAAAACTATATCTATAACACAAATTGAAATATGTTCAACATGTTAATAATCAAAACATGTTAATAGATGAATAGATAGCATAATATTTTCAGATAAATCAAAATCTAAAAACATATTATTTTGAAGGTGTTAAATTTTCTAATGTCCCTCATAATGTATGTTAGCATGGATTAAGGTGTATAAGATCACCCTTAATATGTATTTCTAGCATCGTTATCAAAACTGAGAAGAAAAAGTGCACAAATTGGGGTAAAAATTAATATTTAACCATTGAATTAACAAAATCGCTATTAAAAATGACAAATTACAGGGGTACAGTAAGGGGTAAGTACAAATTACAGTAAGGGGTAGCCCAGGGCTCGAAAAACAGCCCGTCCGCCTGTCCTCGGCGGTCAAAAATTCCCCGAGGACAACGAATTTCTCGAATGCGACGTCCGAGAGGACGGCTATTTTTCTGTTAATTGACATTCCAGATAACTTGCCTTTGTCCTTTAAATTATTTCATAAAAGAAATAAATTATTTCATAAACGAAATACTAAGTTACTATTAGTAACCTAGTATTTCTTTTATTACTGTATAATGTAATTCTAGTATTTGTAATCCTAGTAACTACTAATTCATTGTGAAATTTATATAAATGCTTGTAATAAATAAGAGAAAATAATATTTTTATTTATTTAGAAACGAAGGGTTAGTTTCAAAGTAGGACGGGTACATTGTTGGACGAGCCGTCCTCGGAAACGGGTAAAATTTCTGAGTTTTTTCGAGCCCTGGGGTAGCCACAGTATGGAAAAGATGGTCCTAATAGTTTGATCAGGAGGGCGGCTACAAGTTTGGATCCCTTATAGTTAATTTTATTTTGTGCGTATTACACCAAAAATCCAGAACTTGTATAAGAGTAGACTGTAAAAATTTTGCACACAATTAAAATATTCATTTATCGAAAGATAATTCCATACAAAAAACGTAGTAAATATTTATTTATAATTATATATTAATTTTTTATTAGTTATTTTAATAATAGTTGGAAATTTTTGAATTGCAAAGTATACAATTTTGACTCAATTTTACTGAATATAATTTTGAATGACAAACTGCAAAATGTGAGTGAAATCGATTGAATAGTTCCTGAAAAATCCAATTTCCAAGAAAAAAAATTTTAAAACTCTATTTCTCTTAAACTATTCGACTGATTTCGCTCAAATTTTGTCGATCGCTCTTTAACGATAATTTATGATAACACATTCGTGTTATATATATATAAAAAATAATACCAAGTTGCAAAACGGTTTCGAAATTTAGACACCGATTCAAATAATTTTATTTTAAAATTTAGTGTAGTAGGGTAATATCATAGAATTATTTAATAATAAAGAAGCAACTCTTTTAAATTTTAACTCTTAGTTCGAAAACAATCATAATTATGTACTTATAATAGCATTTAAGGTATTTTCCAGTAAAATTTATTCTTATTATGGTATGAATAAATATTGCTGGCAAATATCTTTAGTTTCGGCATTGAAAAATGGACTTCTAATAGCCAAAATAACAAAACCTTATTGGAGAACAATGCTTCTTTGCAATAACTCATAAATATTTAATATAAAATATTTAAAACAATTATAATTTTTATTTTTCCATGTATAAAACATCCAGCTTTTTTCAATGTTTTCCATTGTAAAAACACAGTAAATTTATAATCTTCGGTTGCGAGAAATATAGACAAATCTGTCTAATCTATCGAAAAGTATTGCATTTTTCAAAGCAATGCACAGCAGTTGATGTCCAGCTAATAGAAAGAATCCGGTCCATAATCAATGCATCTGATTATGATTGTCATCCTAATATCAGCGATTTCCATCATTCTGTCCCACTTAAAATATCACAGATTCTGAATGTGAAAGTAAACACTAAATCGCCATATAATTCTGTTTCACTTTCACAACCCGTAACATAGTTAGAGTCCGGGTACATCTGCATTCACTTTCCAACCCGCAGTGCACAAAAAAAATATAAAAACCGCCCTGAATAACTTTTGATCTAATGATCGGAACTTCACGTTTCAAAACTTAATGCTAAAGGTTCGAAGGGGTAATTTCCAATATGCTAATTAATGTTTCAAAACGATATTTTAAGTTATGAAATCAGACATATAAACGTACTTTCTCTGCACACTTTTGTTTCGAAAGATTCAGATTTCTGCTCCCCTAAAATATAGAGGGTAGCCGCAATCTGGGAAATATGACCCAAATAGTTTGGTCAGGAGAGAGGTTCAAAGTTTGGACCCCCCTTAATACTGATTTCATTTTATGTGTATTTATTATATCTAGAGAACTTTTTAAACTAATTAAAAAAAATTGTGCTCACAATTATTAAATCCGATTATCGAAAGATAATTATAACTTTTAGTAAATATTTGTTATATTTTATTATTTCATTTAAAAGTCGAAAAACTTTTAAATTGCAAGGAATACAATTTTTTGGCAAAGTACAAAAATTTTATCGAAATCGGTTAAATAGTTCCTGAGAAATCAAATTTTTAAAAAATCATTTTTTTTCTGCTTATTCCGAGAAATTACGTTTTTGTGTCTGATTTCGTAGCTTAAAATATCTTCTTCACTAATTAATTAGCCAATCTGGGGTTACCCCTTTCAAACCTTTAAGATTTAATCCTAGAACGTAATGATCCGATCATTAGATCAAAAGCTATTCAATGTGGTCAGTTTTTTACTTTGCGAACACAGCACTGTTAATGTGTCATCCGCCTAGGTTGACACTTCCTGCAATAACTAGTTACTATTTAGTAACTTGTTACTATTAAATAATAAACTTTAGTCTCAATGCAGGTACTATAAATTAATTAATAAACCTGCATAGAGACGTAATCTGAATCTCAGACAAAGGTGTGTTTATTAAATGAAATTACGTTTGTTTGTCTGATTTCATAACTCAAAATATCGTCTGTACTAATCATTTAGCATACTTGAGATCGCCGTTTTGAATAATTAAGACTGAGTTCTAGAACATGAAGATCCGATCGTTAGATCAAAAGTAATTCACGGTAGTACGCTCTTTATTTTGCGCTCTGTACATGAGAATTTTTTCGTTTTGTATTCCGACACTTTCTGTTCCGGTCTATCAGTGTTGCGAAAAAGAATTTTTTCCCGCTCCCCCCTTTCTGCAACATGTTATCAAACATTAATTTATCGTTTAACTGGTGTATTGTCATTCAAAAAAATGAAACACTTTTTATCTAATTGTTTTCACAATGGTGGGACGGATAACAAATTAAACAAGTTCATATTAAGGGATATTTCTTATTCGTTCACCAGAACTTTCAAACATTCCGCTATCCTAACCCTGCTAAGCAATTACATCAACTATCAACAATACTTTTGCACACTTTTTTCAGTGACAGAATGGATTTTAAAAATATGGATAATTTATTCTCCTAAGAAGATAATTGATATTTGCCTGCACAGCCAACTGAACCAACTACGGGAATCGTGGTACTGAGCCGTTATCATTGGTTGACAGCCAAGATAAATCTTTGGGTCTAATACCAGTTTTAGTTCGATTAAGGTTAAAATCCGAGATCAAACCTAATTTTAAAATCACTTAAAATCAAATTCTCAGTTTTAAAATCCCATTAAGATTATTTTAAAGATTAGTCTATAGTTTTAATTACAGTCGTGACAGCTAATTAAATAAGAAAAACTATTTTTTTTTTTTGTAAAAAAACTTTCATAATTTTTTACTTATATATTAAGTATAGTAAATAGGCCTTAAAAACTTTTTTTCAGATTTAGTGGTCCACAAAAATAAAGAATAATGAATCGCTGACCTATTTTCTATAGAATGCAAGCGATTTTTGCCGCAATGGATTTTTTCTGCTAGAAACAACACATGTTAAATCTGAGAGAGTTCATTGTAAAATACGTTTAAAAATAATAAAAAGGTTTTTCTGAATATGTAGTGTATTACTATGAATGTGATTACAGTGATCCATGCGCTTTAATAGAAATATATAGTTTTCATTAGTCATATAAATCAATTATTCCTCGAAAAAACCACTCATAATAACCACTTTCATAATATGCGGAAACTGAAATGGAAAATTCTACAATGAGAAAACTTCATTAACTTCAAAAGTTAAGTTGGGAGCAGTCGACATGTTTCGAACATTCGAAAAAAACCCTCCAAAACGTGAATGATGAAGAAATAACAGAATTGAAGAAAGAAACGAAAGTTTAAATAAAATTCAAAAATGATTATATAATGGTAAAATTGCAAAACTAAATAAGAAAAAAATGCAGTAACCGTTCGGAGCGGTTGCGGCCAAAAGATTTTATTTTCAGGGACGATTTAAAAAAAATTATTGCAATTCTCTAAAAGACTCTATAATCATTGATAACTAAATTTTTGAACAGTTATAATTAGGATGGGATAACCTGGTTGGTAGGGCATTGGGCCCGTGTCCAAATGTTCGTGGGTTCGATCCCCGCCGATCGAAGATGCAATAAATGGTGACTGATAAACGTTAAATCTGCCGAGTCGCGAAGTCCTCCATGTTCCCATAAAAAGCAATACTACTGGGGTTTCTGATCCATGAGTTACCTTGTTTTCTGGATTGGTCCAAAATTTCAAGACTACGGAGTTAAACATTAGTAGTCATAAATCCGAAATTGGGTACGACGGCTAGAAAACCAAATATAAAACAGTTATAATTATGTATTCTGAGCTCATAAAATGTTAGTGAAAGAAATGGAGAAATCGGCTCGATAGAAGCCTTCAACGTAAAATGTACGGGAACAAATCGCTCTATCAACTGCACATTATTAACCAATAATTACTTGACTAACCAGAGGGCTCATTACTTAGATGTTTTTCCTCAATCTTAATAAAATGATGGCAATAAATTTTATCATGAAGATATTAAAATTCTCTTCTGAATTTACTAAAATAATGTCGTTTTTTTTCTTTTTGATTGATTCACACATATAGATAAACTGTTCGAAATTTTTCAGGGAAAATGGTTAAATAACAATCTATTTAAATGTTATTTCACCATATTTAAACAGGACAGTCAAACAACCATTAATAA
Source organism: Parasteatoda tepidariorum (assembly GCF_043381705.1). NCBI lineage: Eukaryota > Metazoa > Arthropoda > Arachnida > Araneae > Theridiidae > Parasteatoda > Parasteatoda tepidariorum. The sequence continues at coordinate 24,278,683 of NC_092205.1, read as the reverse complement.
GATGGTACTCAAACTATTTATAGTGAGAAAAAATTATTTATTAACTGCTTTCTCCTAATACAGTTTAACAACCGGAACTTTGTCGCAGCAGCCTAAAGCTCTAATGAAGACGCTGTTTCTTGTAACTGCATTATAGCCGAGAGGATTAATCTGTTAGTCTTATAACCTAACGAACTTGGGTTCGAATCTCAGCATTAACACCTCAATGTTTCCTTCATTCCCTTCAACGTATGAAGAGTTTCTACTGTCCTGCTTTCCCTAATTTTTGACCCTGGGCTGTTAGAATGCAATACTCTCATTTACGCAAAGATAGTAGCATCACAAAGCTGCCAAACTATCTGCAATATCCAGTTAATTTTTTTAACGATTTTGAAATAATGCTAGTTATAAAGGGTAAAAAAACCGTATAGTTATTTATTCATAGTTTTTTAATCATGCTTATTACCTTTACGGTTTCAAAACCATAAGGGTTCACTGTAAGCTGTACTGTTAATTGGATAGACAGAGAGCTGCCGGATATTTTAGCAATATTTTAAAACGAAAATTCTAACGGTTTGGATGTTTTTCGAGAGTTATCAACATGAAAGTGTTATTCCAAGTCTCAGAGAGTAGCTAGTTAGCCAGGAAAAAAGTCGCTTCAAATTTTACAATGCATTTAATAATCCGTACTTTAATTCTGCTATATTTTAACACGTCGTGCTCAAAAATTACAATAAAAGCGTGTAAAAGCGATTAATTTAAATAAAAACTAAACGCTTGATATACAACGATTTGAGTCTTCTGAATGAATCTTCACGTCCAAAATTCTTACTAATTTAGCAAGCTTTCTACAGTCATCTGAATATAATGCCTCTTTGGAAATCATAGGTCGCATAATGTAGGCTACTTTCCTTTATACTTTCCAACATAAATCTTTCACTTATACTGTCGTAGTGGTCCAGGGAAGCATTGGATTCTAAGCATATCATTGGAGCATTCGCCTCCCAATGAGATGCCCAAGTTCGAATCTCAGCGGTGGCTGGTTGATACGAACTCTTCTCCCGACTCGTACTGACCACAGTACTGACGTAAAATATCGTCAGTAGTAGACGGATCAAGTGTTAGAATTTCCTTGTCGTCAGGTTAACCGTAGGAGGTTTTCGTGGTTGCCCTCTCCATGCAATGCGGGTTAGATCCATCAAAAAGTCCTGCACCAAGTCACCTAGTTTGTTCCTTTTTTTGATTCAGAATTCACTTGACTTCTGGGTTGACTCAAAATTACAAGGATACGTAGTTGAACACTGATAGGCGTAAACTCAAAATTAGGTTGGCTGTTCAACGCAGGTTATGAAATAAAATACAAACGGGTGTAACCACATGTCAATTACTTCCAATGATTTTTTTCTTAAATTTTCATTTTCAGGTCCTCTTCAACATCTTCCAACCATCTTCTTCTCAGTTTTCCACTTGGCCTAATTTAACCAAATTTTTTATTAAACACCTTTTTTTCTTAGCTATATCAATTTTCCACTGAGTATGACCCAACGACCTACATCTCCTTCGTACAAGTCGTGTTTTTTTTAATACTTGAGGTTTAAAATATATAAATAACCATCCTACAGATATAAGGAAAAAATATAATAATTCAATTTATTACTTCTATTCACAGATATTAAAAAGAAATAATTTTTCAGACAACAGCACAATGAATTTATTAATTTCAACCAAATTTTATACCATAATTGCGTCGTAACTTAATCAAAATTTATTGGATACATAGTACAGTGTATACATGGGAAATTCCATCTGTTTTATAAAACAATTTCCATCTTACAAGGTAAATTCTCTTCAGTGTATTAAACCTAAAATATGAAATAAGACAGTTATAGCCCAGATAAATTACGGCAAATAAAAGTAATAAAAATTCTTGTTGTCGTTTTAATACGCGACAAAAGCATAAAAATAAACGAAATAAACCTGCGAATTCAGATAACTTTAGAAATGCTAATTTGATGACGTAACCCGCATCGATGATGGAGAATTGCGCTAATGGTTTTCTAAAACATGGTGGACTGCACTGCTAACATCTTAACCCCCTTGAGATGGGGTGGTGTACTGCACTCAGTGTAACTCTTATGACCATATTACTTCAATTATAACTCTTATTACTTCAATTATGCAGTGATACAATTTCTGATAGAAACATTGCCAATATTTTGTGCCAGAAGCTAGTGTGCTGTGGAGAGGGGGGATACGTCAATTAGTGTTCCTCCTTTTTTTGGTAATTTTCACTTAAAATTAGTTTTTTTTTAACATGTTGTAAGTTTTGATATTTCTGTAATTTTAAAATGCGAACTATATTTAAACTATGAAAAAAGAAAAACGATTTTTTGTACGTTTTAAGGTGACAAAGAGCGTTTAAAGTTCTGAAAATCGGTCTTAATTTTATTTAGACTGATGCAATTCTTTCAAGAATATTGGTTAAAAAGTTTTGCCAACTTATCATCCTAAATTAGTTAAAAAGTAAAAGTTCTGGATGCAGCAACAAATTTTAATTAAACTGTAAAATCATTACCTTAACACTTAAAACTTTGATTTTAATGAATTTTAAACCAGTCTATACTAGCCAAACTTCTACTGTATATTAGTTTTTTAAAAAATGATTTTCACGTAAAATGTTTTTTACCGTTAACACACTAAAAAGTTATTGATTACAACTCTGACCAGAAGCCCTGGTTAGAAAACATTATTTTACTCCAAAATCGTATATATTTGATTTAAATTGGATATTTTTCTTTAAATAAAATTTATCGGATTTTTAAAAATTTACCATTCAAAGCATCTGATAAAAAATTTTAGTAATACTATTGTTTAAAAGAAATGGAACTAGAATATTTAATGTTTCATTCTAAAATGGATAAAATTATTATATTATTACAAACTAATCACTGAGTTAAAAAAAAAAAAAATCATGATTATATTTTTCAGGCTCAACTTTGTAATGATTGTTAAAAGTCGGGAGGCAGTTTCTCAACTAGATACCTAATGAAAATTTATTAGTTTTGATAAGAAAACATAACTGATAAGATCGCCTTTCCAGTTTGAGGAGGTCTTGATACACTATAAATACTTATTCAATAAGATATAAAAGCACTGCATGTTAATTAGCAAAAAAGTATATAGGTGTAATTGAAATATGTTTTAAGCCAGAAAATTATTTTAATATATTGAATGAAAAACTACTTAAAAGCTTCATATCACACTTATTCACGTACAGTCAATTTTGAAACGTAATAATTTACCTGCACTTTCAATATTTCTTAGTAAAGAAATTCTCGTTATCAATAAAATCGGACTTAACCCCTTAACGATCAGTTAATTTTCACGAAATGGTCATAAAAGTGCCTAATTTGCCAAATACAAGTATTTGATTAGTCCTGACGTCTCATTAAAAACAAACTAACTATCTACAATTACCTTAAAAATAGCTTGGTACTACCATCTGGTGTGTAAAATGAGAAATAAAATGTTTTCCGGGCAAAAGAAATGAACTAGTTTTATTCTTATTGGTGCGTTACTACTGAACACTCCAGCTCGGAAATTTCAAGGGGGTGAGAAATAGAGGGCGAAACCTCACCCCGTCATTTTCTCTAGAGCGAGAAGGAAGGGATTAAAGAAATAGCTGTCAAAAGAATGTATTTATTTAATTGTATAGAAATAGTTTTTTCAATTAATATTTTTTCATCATTTTATTGAAATTATTGATTTATTTAAAAGAAAATCACTTTTGAATTGCATTTATGCATTTTTTACTGAAATATTGAAGGGGATAATATAGTAATTTCAATGCATATGCCTTTTATTATTTTGTAGTTAGAAAAATCACTTCTTTAATAAACATACATTATCAATTAAATTAGACTTTTAAAAATTCTTACCTTAAAGAATGTATTTATTAATTATACTGCATCAAAATATTTAAAATTTATATTAATATTTTTTTTCTAAATTAATTCATAATTAATGCTATAAAAACTATGTTCGTTTAAGTTAATGTTTTTTTAAAGGAAATTACATCTGATTTAAATTAGTGATTTAGTTAAAAAAAATTCAAATGATTTAAATTACGATTTTAATCATGACTAAAATCAAGTGATTTAAATTATGCCAACACTAACAGTAAGCGATCAGAAACTTAGTAATCCAGTAAACTTTTTCTATTTAATTTATGATGTTTTTAAAGAAAAACATTAAAATTGAATCACTTCGTCCATTTTTTTCATTTGAAATGATTTTTAACTAATTCTTTCTGTTTTGCTTTTTGTAACTTTGTAGTAAAAATTTTATTTTCAATATATTCTGAAAATTAATTTCAGGATGCTTAGAATCAAATATTTATTACAAAGTTACAATGAACAAAGAAGAAAGAATTAAAAAATTATTTCAAACGAGAAAAAAAGGAAAAATAAACAAAATAGTTCAACTTTATATTAATGTTTTCCTTAAAAGCTTCATAAATTAAATGTAAGATTTACATTTAAAATAAAAAAGCATACATATAAAAGAATATATTTTCTGAGGCATAGCTATACATCCATATACATACATATACAAAATTGTTAAAAAAAAATCTTTCTTAAGGCTGCTAAATCTAACTGACCGACTTCTATAAATTAGACAAAGATTTATACAAACAATCATATTTATATAAAAATATTTAAGCTAATGATTTTACTCTCATAAAATCTATGCATTTTGCCCTAAAATTATCATTAAATAAAAATGTTGAAAATGTTTTTAAAATGATAAGTAGTGAGTTACCGTATAAAAAACCCTCTTCTTATTAAAAAATAAAAAATTCAGAAGGAAAGTATCTATTAACTAATGGCATAACTAATGTCCTATGCTAAATTAGAAAAAAAATCGCGAAATAAAAATATCTATAAATAAGTGAGGGAAAAAATAATAAAAGAAAAAAAGCAAGTTCTTATGGCAGTTTTTAAACTGGCTGAGAATAGTTCGTTTAATGCTTAAATAAATCAATTTTAACTGTATTTTATTCTAATTGTAAATCTAATCCTGATTACAATACCTCAAATTTAATAACTTTAGCATAATATATTTTGATACATTTCTCGGTCAAGTAGAAATCGGTTGCCAAAATAGGGCTTGACTTTTATAAATTGCACCCCTTACATGTCAATGAGAAGAGAGACCTACATAGAGGCGTAACCAGCTGGAAGGGCAATCAGCATACTGTTAGGGGTGAAAGTTATAATTCAGGCAATTACTGAGCGCAATCCACCACTGTTGATCATGGATATTATTTGGCCAAGGTTGAACAAGATTGTTAACTTAGATGGTACTTTTCCAGCAGTCTCGTTCTACTCAAATGGACTATCGAAAAACCAAAGTGGCTCCGCATATATTGGTAACGCAATCTATAAAAATAATGGTTGAAGCTGTTTCACGCCACTAAGTGAATGCATCTGATTATGTCTGAACCAAGCCAGTTTATGAAATCAGATATTTGATTTGAAATATAAAGTATCATTTATCATGCTTGAAAATGATTGGTTTCTTTCAATTCAGATTTAAAAGTCAAAGAATTTAAAATGTTACCTATTAGCATTTTTTTAAATTTTTCAGATGCGATTAATAATGAGTATTTTCTTCTCGATTATCTATTTATATATTTCTCTTGTGTGAAACACTAAACTCCAGTGTTTCTCTATTTATTAGCAACACTGTAGTAATTATTCATTTCGTTTTATTTGTTAAAATATAAAGTATCATTTATCATGTATTAAAATGATTAGTTTCTTTCAATTTAACTTTAAAAGATTTCCCAGAAGAATTCAAAACTTTACCTATTACCATTTTCAAAACTTTTCATATGGCTTAATAATATATATTAACAATGCAATAATGTTTTCTAAGGTATCTTTACATCTCTATCTTTTATTTATATGGCATTATATCTCTTATGTGATCAGGTATTTCCCTACTTACTGAGAACACAATAGTAATTATTCATTTTGTTCTGCTGTCCTAAGTAATAATTTAAATAGTGTTGAAATATTAACAACATGTTAAGCATTTATTTAGAGTGATTTTGTTAGGTTGTCTTAAGTAATAGTTTAAATAGTGTTGACTAATTAGTTATACAGTATGTATTGATTCAAAAAAAATTCTATTTTTATAGAAATAAAATCTTAGTTACGAAGTAATTATCTAGATTTATTTCTTTATTTATTAATATGATCGAAATAATTTTGAGTTGCAAGGAATACAGTTATTAAAGGGAAAAAAAATTACATTAAATCTATCGAATGGTTATCGAGAAATCAATTTTGTTGTTGTTTAGACTAATTGGTCTAGTCAGCAGGCTAGACCAGATCCATGCGTCCACGGTCAGAAAATCCAAAACAGGAGGATGTCTTTGTCTCAAATCTTCTCTCTCAAGTCCCAGGCAAAAATTAATCTTTAAATATAGGACTCTTTTTTATTGAAAAAAGTATTTCTTCTCCACTTTTCTTTAAAAGATAAATGAAATGTCCTTGATTATCGTGATTTTACGATATTTATATTTTCTCATAAAAAATTTAAAAAATAAGTATACTTTTAATAATAAAGAAAAAAAGTGCCAGTCACTGATAGTTCACTATACTTTCTCTGAAGAAAAAAAATGAAAAAAAAATATAATTTTTCAATCTTTTATTATTTTTTAAGTTGTATTTTTTTTATTAGCCAACTTTTTGTATCTTAGGATTAAAAAAAAAGCTGGCATTTCAAAATTTACATTTTAATTTAAAATTAATTTTAGAATAAATGTTGCAAGCTGAATTATAAGCAGTATTACTAATGTGATAAAAGTTAATAAAACAACTATGTAACACAATCTGTAATACTTAATTTAATAAGTGGCTCTATGACAAACTTTTTCAAAAGTGTGATAAGGAATGATCGAATTTTTTCAAAAATGTGTTAAGGGTTGATCAAACTTTTTCAAAAGTGTGATGAATTTTTTTCAAAAGTGTGTGCATTACTTGTTTGATAATAAGGGCTAATAAAACAATTATACAACATAATCTGAAATACTTACATGTTTGGTTCTGTCGTCAAACTTCTTCGAAACTTTGATAAGGACGTCTGTTGCTAGAGTGTTATTTGTTTTTAATAACTGGAGCCACTCTGGTGAAGTTAAAATAGTTGTGGAGTTTTCAACTATGTAACCTATCGCTAATGGTTTCAAATAATCATTATTCATCATATCAGCTAACAACAGTACTTTACAGGCATTTGTAACAGACAGAACAGACTTCAAATAAGCAGAACATTTTTCTATCAGAGGAACTACTTGATACTTATCGGCAACAACCAGCAGATTCGTTGCGGTTTCTTCATCCATCGTATCTACTGTACTAGTATATATGTAATCAAGGAACGATTTTAAAGTTTTTGCATCCACATCGATTATATCCACGATACCTGATTTACCCTCTACCATGTCTTGATCAAACATGGCTGAGAACACGGGTGAACGGGCAGCCAGTATGTTTTTGTGGGCAGAAAAAAAATCATCATCAGCACGCAATTTGACGTCAGCAAATTTTTTATCCACCAGCAAACTGTGGAGGTCCTGTTGTAAATATGACAGACCATCAGCTTGTGGTGCGTCTTTGATACTGCAATCCTGATCAGAAGAAGAGCTTGTTAAAACAGCATTTGTTACCGTTTCGGTATCTTCGTATATATAACTTGCTGGACTGCAAAAGTAGACATCAGAAAATACAAAATTGAAAGTTAGCGGAAAGCTCCCTAGTTTTTGTAACTGCTCTACTGAGAATAAATGAGGAAATACTGCAAAACCTTCTTTTGTTGAGATAAATATCCTACTCTTCTTCGTATCTGCTACGTTTACTAATGTTGCGTGACATGTAAATCTCAATTCCCTATTTTCTTTATAATTTGAGAATTTAATTTGCAAATTATAGTCAACGGATTCGAATGTCACTTTTAATGGCTTGTCTGAAATGCAGATATCTCTACTTTCTGACCAGCCTAGAAAGTGAGGCATTTCAAAGGTCCATTCAAGTTCTGAATTTTTATGTAATTCAGTTTCAATTTCACAACCCGTGGCATAATCCACATCATCCAAACATCGAGGAAACAGATCAAGGTCCCATTCTATTAGGCACTGAAAAACTAGTGTATCTTCTGACCAATATGACATTTTCTGCAACAAGTCGCAAGATTTGATCATGATACAAGATTCCAGCAAATTGGATGTTAGAGTATCATTTAAAACTTTAGAGCTTCTAAAAATAATGTTATTATTAGGGTTCAGCAAAAAGAATTGGTAATTAAAAGGAACGTTTGACTTTTTTAAAGTGTGCTGTGGACGCAACTCGCACCTGACTCCACCGTCACCTAATTTGGGGTTAAGACACATAGAAAAAATTTTCCAATTAAAACCTCCAGCTACAAATGCAGAACTGTATATTATTGCGTTGTTCTCAAAATATGACGCTGCATTATACTTTCTAAATTTCCAAGTTACGAAAAATGTCTGCTTTTTCTGTTCAGACATAATTTTATTAACTCTGACATCGACAATACGTTTCCCAAGAGTGGTGATAAAACGAACTATAACTGTGTGAAACTGTTATCAGATGATTTTATCTTTAAACCAAGTTAGTCACGTTATAGAAGATAAAAATATGAACGTAGCTTGAAATAGGAAGGAAGAAAGTAAAAGAAACTCCTTATCAAATTTTTGTAATCAAACTCAAAAGAACATGATAAAGTTTCGTATTTTATTCAACTGTTTTTTTTTCTTTTTAATTTCAGAAAATTAACATTTAAAGTCAATAAAAAGCTTATATCTACACTACAAAAAAGTAGTGCATCTTATCCCCAAAAATGGTGACGGTTAATTTACACTAAGCAGTGTATTGAAACAACATAGATAACTCTTGGTTCTTGGCACTTCATTACATCAATCAATACATCACATTACTTCATTATAATGGTGGCAACCACTACACATTAAAACGGTGTATTTAAGCAACATAGATAACTCTTGGTTCCTGGCGTTGCATTACGTCAAGCACTTCATTGCATCAATCAATGCATTAGATTACTTCATTACAATGGGCGCAACTACTATACACTAAAACGGTGTATTTAAACGACATAGATAACTCTTGGTTCTTGGTGTTGCATTACGTCAAGTACTTCATTACGTCAAGAATTTCATTACATCAAGCGACTGTGGGAAAGAATCTGGAAACGCCAAGAATGAAGAGTAATTCCTGGTGCAGTGAAACGCTAAGAATGTTCTTTTACAAACTTGGTGTAAAATTACTGTCTTTATTCTTGATATTCATTAACATTAAAGTTTATAGTTACTGTAAAATATGATACACAAGAGAATCAGCAAATTTATTTTAACTAACATTATAAAATCGAATCATTAATTTAGGATACATATAATATCTAATTCGTAGCTTAAAATTAGTTTGTTTGACAAGCAAACACACAACACATAGGAAATAGTAGGATGAATTCGAACTAGGCTTAATAAAATCGAAGAGCATATCAAAAATCAAAAAGTCCTTTTATGCAGTTGACAGATTTAGGTAAGTCTTCATATTAGAACATAATTATCTCTATTTAACTACAAAAATTATTTTGTGCCTGTCATAATTCACTTCTGAATCTGTGAAAAGTTAAGAAGCGCGCAAGGCAGCTATGTCGAATCCGACGGTTATGCTTATTTAAATGAATATGAAATTTTTAAAGTAATTGTTACAAGTTCGTGACGACTATGTTGAAATTGATATGGAATAATAAAATATCGAAATTTGAAATAGCAAAGAAAAAAATTATCAACAGTTAAAGGATGAACCGAGTACAGCCTTCGGCAAATCATAAAAATTAAGGGGCAAATTTCAAACACTAGTTAACTTCGCCAAAATAAGACGTCAATGGTTTGGTTATTAACTGTTTTTTTATCACAAAGGTGCTTTTCTTTAAGGTTTATGCACCCTAATATATGGGCGAAAAACAATTTTGAGAAGTAATAACTTTTTTTTAACTAAGACAAAACAATCTAGCTACCCAGTAACGGTTTTCGAATTTTGTGCCATGGTGTTTTACGTCGTAAGTGCAATAGTATTATAGACAGAACTACTAAAAATAAATTAATACGTGTCAAGATTGAAAAATAAAAAGACTACTTATCATACTAATGATTTTTATTTATGGATAAAACTATAAAATGAAATAAAAATATAGTTTTAAAACGATTACAGAAAAATTATGTATAATTTTGCATAACAATGAGTCTGCGTGAAGCATGTAATCAGTGCCGGCGGGAGATGTTTTACCGTTTCTGATACTGAAAACGGCCCTTTTACTCAATTTAGGATATAAAAATCTGAATTTTAAAAATACTAAATTACTAATAGTCCTCGTATTATGTCTCTGGTGTAGTCATAACCCTGTAGAAAATAGCTTTTTATTCTTTAAATTAAAATTTTTCTACCAAACAATTATAAAATTTATATCATCCATGAATGTTGATTTAAGAAGCATAGGATGAAGATAAAAAACAATTTCAAGCAGTTAGCAAATTCAGTGACAGAATAATTGAGAATTTCACCTCAAGTATTCGAGAATAAGTATCTCTTCTTAAGTAATATTTTAAATTAGCATCATCTTTCATGACATACAAAGATACAAGCCTAAACATATCTGACGCAAACAGTTTTATAAACTCTTCAAAATAAACTATTTTTCCTGTTTCATTTTCGAAGGAAATTATTGCCAAAGAATTTAATCTTTTTTGTGTAAGTGTAGATCCTAAATATGTTTTTATAGTTTTTAAATTGTTAAAAAAGAACGTTCACCACTTGCTGCAGAGGGAAGGCTTGTTAACAAAATTCTTAAACTCATCTCCAAGTTTGAAAAAATATCGCTTAAGCTGTTTTGATGTATGAACTTTATGATATGAATTGGATATATAAGAACGAAAGAATCGGATAATGTAGTTGTGTTCATGTTGAACTAATATTTCAAAGGTATTTTCCTTTTAATATACGCCATTTTGCTAAAAATTATTTTGTTAAAAATTATTTTAAAAAAATGAAAAATTGTTGTCGTCGACTGTTGTAACACAATTTATAGGATTAAATTTTTATGAATTTATAATCTCATTCTCTGATTCGATCATTCTCTAAAATGTCTTTCAATGTTTCGTCCATAAGCAAATACCCTGCTATTTATTACTGACTCGTTAATACACCGTTCCTTTACTCACCCGAAAAGAAATTTACACGGTCTGTTGTGTTATCATAATGTCAGGGAAGTGAAGTGAAGTGAAGAACTATGTACAGGCAAGTTTGAGACGGTATGACACTCAGTCTTCCTTTTACAATTTTTTTAAATTTTTGATTTTTTCCATTTATTTTCAAAACCCCATCAGTAATTGATTTTGTAAATTAACGAAACTTGAATGATGAATAACTGTTTTTCTTAGATAGAACTAATTGCACATAACTGCAAATTTGAAAAATTGTCCTTTGAGAAAGAGCCGTGTTTGGAAGAGTTTATCTTTAACACAGAAAAAAGGAACATCTGTGTTCCATGCTGTTTTTCTCAACCACAAATTATTAAAATACTAAATATAATATCTGTTCTCTAAATTTGTTCTAAATTAATACAAAATAATAAATAAAGTTTGTAAGTTTAATGAAAAATCAGCGTAAAGGGTTAAGGATATTGATTAATCAATCATGGAAAATAATTCATCAAAAAATCTAACAATTTGATGTACATATTTTTGTCATGATGAGTTGATACTTACAAAGGAAGATATAATTATTAATCTATTTTCATAACAATATATTTTTCCATATTACCAGCGTTTTATTAAGACTTTGCAGAAAGCACCTGTTTTGAGCTGGAGTCTGTGGTGAATTCGACTTCCAAAAGGAGAAATATTTTTTGGAGATTTTTTTTTGAACTGGTAGAAAACTAAAATAGAAATTCAAAAACAAATTGAGCTCCTTTTTTAAACTTTTATCAGAATTCTACTATTTGTCTTTCTGACTCTTTGTGTATCTGTTTAAATTATTTATATCTAATGGTTGCAAAATATTCCTTTAATTCTGAATTAAAAATGCAAAAATGCTAATACATTACTTTTGCTCCTAGTTGGAAAAATATTTTCTGTAACTACAGAAAATCTTTTGAATAGAACTTTATTTATGTCGGACTAGAACTGCACAATGGACTATTGGTGATGGTCTGGGAAACATCCCTGTGGATGATCCGAAGACACTGCCATCATAATTTTTGATCATTTGCAGAGAGGATGCCTCTCTCGCTTTGGTGACCCTAAGACCTGCACGTGAACTCCAGAACTTCACAACAAAACAATTTAATGAGGGCCGATTGCGTACACCTTTGGTCCCTTCGAAAGCTGACCAAAAGTGGTCATCTTCAGTAAGTGAAATGGCCTCAGTGATCTACCGGGAACCATGTCAAACCGTCGATTCCCTGTGGAATTCATGGCATTTGGAAGGTATGTCTAAGGCTCTTGAATTTAGAGAATCCTTTTTCACACTGGCAGATCTCCTCCACATATGCTAAAAAAAAGGACCTTTCCCCCTGCATGAGATTCAGGCGCTTCCGGTCACCGTCTAGAGAAAAGGAGAACGTGCTTGGTGAGTATTTTTGCGGAAGAATATATTTCACCAATCAGGTTCTCATTCACCCTCGACGGTGATTGGAGATGCGTGAATCGCATGCGGAGCGTTGCTTCAATTAGTTCCTGACTTTGAGAGCCGTGGTAGCCCAGTAGTTAGAGAATCAGATTCCAGCAGAGGGTAGTTGGCGTTCGATCCTCGACTACTTTAAAACCCATCGAGTACATGTGACACACATACTCGATGTCTGTGGACTCAAAAGTACTGTGGTCGGTTACCTTACAATACCATGGGTATAAGAATCAGGAGGAAATCCCCTTTCATATCTATGTTTAAATTGAAGAAGTGGACTTACAAATGAGATCTCCTTTGCCGAGGATCAAAATTGTGATAGCATGTCTTCGGATCATCCTCAGGGATGTTTTCCAGACCGTCTCCAATAGCCAATTGTGCAACTCTATAAGGCGGCGTAAATAAAGTACCAACATAAGATAGGTTGAACTCCGACCCACCCCAGGGGGGTATACGGAGATAAAAGTAAAATTATTACAATAAAATTTCTCTAAAAACTAAAATTACAGTAAAATTTTGCCAAATGACAGTGGTGGTGATCAGTTAAAAGTGGATTAACTATAACACTTGACAATTAAAAACATGTTTTAAAGGCAATGAAATCCAATAGCGCCGGTGTATATGTCAAGAATTAAATGATTATAATAATAAGGAAACAAGAGATAAAAAAATCTCAAAACTAAAATCAAAGAAAGCTAAAAGTCCAAAGAGTAAATGTCTAAAAGTAAAAGTCTGACTAGAAGTCGATGAAGCCTAAAATCAAAAGTAGATAAAAATTCAGAATGTAAGGCTAGAAGTCGATTAGTAAAAATTAACGATGACATGCTCTATTGTTGGTTCATGACTGGGGTCAGTTGATCTGGGGCTAAAATGTCCTCGAGCGTCTGTTCAATAATTTGAGTCACAATTTTCCTGCAGGTCAACATAGCAAAGATTTGATGTTCCTCTTCGCAGTTATTCATGTCGGTTCCACGAAGTGCCCGGAATCTCGGACAGTGCTTAATTAGATGTTCAATGTCCTGTCTCACTCCACAGTAATTGCATGAAGCTGATTTTCTGAAATATTTTTGTTGATAGGTCCCGAACACTCCGTGGCCAGTAAGGAGCTGGTTTAAATAAAAATTAGCCTGCAGGCGCTTTATGCTTGGGTCTTTAAAAAATTTATAGGTTTGTCTTCCCTTGTCATTAGACCTCCAGTCATCTCTACAGCGGTTAAAAGTGATGTTCTTAATGTAAGATTTAATTTCGCATTTTTCACCCGAGATCTCAAAATCAATCTGGCCAAGCTTAGTGGCTTCCTTAGCAACCCAGTTGGTCTCTTCATTCCCTTCAATGCCTGAGTGTGCTTTAATCCAATTTATATTATAGTTACCACTCCACATGGCTTTGGTGTCTTCTATAAGTTTGAGGTATTTACGTGGGTCCTCCAGGCTTATGAGTGAAGTAAGGGAATCTGTGTAAATGCTTGCTATTGGAGAACCTGGTTTTTAAGCCATTGGAGCGCTGTCTGTATCGCAAGGAGCTCAGACAGATAAATACTGCAGTTGTTATTTAAACGCGCCGAGATGGTATTAATGGTTTTGCCATTTATCTTCATTACAACACCATATGCAGTTTTATTTATAACTCTACCATTGTTCTGAGTTTGAATTCTCGACCCGTCTGTGAAGATTTCAATGCCATGGTTAGTTGGAAGAAATTTCCACCAGGGCAACGCGAGAGAGTTTGAGGGATGACCCGGTTTGGGAGGTAGTAAGAGGTGATCAGGAAAGTACATATGATTTTCAAGCCAATTGATGTCTTCTATCCTCCATTTCCAGATATGTAGATCTCGTCAATGATTTTATAGTACATTGGTTTTACCCCGGCCAGTATCTGGAGTGCATCAGTTTTGACAGTCCTATAAGATTTAGTAATGGTAATAAGCGGAATTCTTTGAATTGATTTTAGTTTCTCTCTTATTTTGACTGTGTTTCTAAACCAGACACAGGCCGCATAGATGATGATTCTCTCGGTTACCTGGAGGTAGATCTTTTTTAGAACATGATGGTTGAGACCCCAGGTAACTCTAGCAATCCTCTTTAATTTGTGATTGAACATTTGTACACGATCCTTAACTTCGTCAAGATGGGGAATCCAGGTGAGTTGTAGATCCAAGATAACACCTAGATACTTTAGTGTTTTCACATTCTTTATATTTGCGTTATCCGGAAGATCCATCTTGACACAAGGAAGTCCAGCAATTCTTTTGTTAGATTTCGGAAAAGTGATTAATTTGGGTTTTTCCTAGCTAAAGTTGAGTTGCTGGATTTCAGCCCAGTTCAAGATCGTGCCGAGAATTTGTGTAGCCAGAGAGTCAAAATGATACAAGATGGTACGCCTCAAAAGTAAAAACATGTCATCAGCGAAAATGATAAGTTTAAAATCAGTAGAATTAAAGTTATCAAAACGGTTAAAATATTCCTCGTTAAAGATATTAAAAACTTGATTAATAAGGATCAGCCATAAAATGGGCCCGAGGGAAGAATCCTGCGGAACACCAACGTTAAAAGCTCTTCGAGTTAAAATGTGACCAGCACTGTTTAAGTACCAACATAAATAGTACCAACATAAATACAGTTAGTGATTTTGAGCTTTATGCCTGGAAGTCGCAGTGCTAAAAGATTATAGATATTAAGAAGGAGAAGAGAAAAAAATTGGTAAGTAAATTCCTTTATTATAGCTTGTTTTCGGGAAAATTGAGATATCAACGACCACGATTTCTTTAACAGTTCTTTAACATATATAAGACTATTTTTAAACCGAAGAAAAAATGAGGATAAATAGTTTTGTAATTAAGAATAAATAAAATCAGTTATAGATGAAATAGCTTTACTACCAATTTTCTCTCTTTTCTATCTTAATTTTTGTCCTCAAAAATATGGATACAGGGTCAGCCTCTTATTACGGCTCACGAGGACCTTGATTTTCTTTACTTTCTCATCATTATCTCCAAAGCCTGTATGTGGCCTTTAGACCTGAGTCGGGGATCCAACGCCTCTGTTATCAATTTGTAGCCAATAGTGTTACAAATTATTATTAAAGCGAGAGAAAAAATACTAACGAAGTCATTGAATCCCTACTGAAAAAGATGGAAAAGCAAACATTAAAGACTTTTTGATTTCCAGCCAAAAAAGAGGATTTTTTTAGGGATTATTAAAAACACTTTCACATTTTCAATAGGCAATCTGTTTTTGGTGTTTTCATCATTTCTTCCTCACTAGTGATTCGGCAGATTTCTAATGCATTTCACTTTTTTCGTTGAATTATTAATGTGAAACTTTTATGGCATACTTTTTTATTTCAATTTCAACAAGATTTAATAACTTGTATTAGTTAAAATGTACACAAAGTGACAATTTAAATGTTTATATACCTGATTTTTTAAAATCTATATACAATTCAGTTTATAACAAATACTTTTAACAAAGTTTAACAAATGTATGTATTTGTTTTCGAAATAACAGTATTTTACAAAAATGAACATAATACAACTGATCTTTTCTTTTGATATAATTTATGTAGTTTGCAAATTGGGATGATTATATCTTCCACTTAATAATCCAGTTATAAAAATTACCTACCAGCAAATAATCTTCAGACAAAATATTCATTTCATAAATTCAAACCTGAAATACGGAAAAGAAAGTTAGAAAATTAAGTTTCGTAAGAAATATAGTATCAGAAATTGGTGTGGATAATTGCTTGTTTTCGGTTAGGCCTACTGAAGTTTTGTTATTGCTTATTTGTTATTTGCTTACAGTAGAAAAACGTTTGAGGACAAAAAACAGTTTTTTCCCAGCTTCTACATAGCCACTCGAATATTTCATTGTAAATAGAATAGATGTCGCAAGGTTGCGGTATTTCCCGAAATTCCAAACTTTTTTTTTCTTCGTCATCATGGTATCTGCAATTCTTGATTTTTTTCAAGCCAGTATATTTTCACTTTTTACTGAAACTTACTACGATTTTTGTTTTATAACGTTTGTTGAACAGCTCACCCATTTTAAAGTGTACGACTATCAATGTTCTACTGAAAGTCCTAGTAATTTTGAACCAAATCCAGAAGACAAGGGAACTCCTGGATCAAGTTTTGGGAGGAATTTGCATTTTTGGAGGACTTTTGGATGAAACCAACCAGTATTTGCGTTAAATCGAAAGAAAAACAGCGAAAACCTCCTATGGTGAGTCTGGTGGCAAGGAGACTCTAACTCATGATCCGTCTACCACTGCGGATATTTTATATCAGCACGGTGGTCTGTGCTGGCCGGGAGCAGAATTCATATTGAACAGCCATCATTGGGATTCGAACCTAGTCCCCTCAATAAGAGGCGAGCGCTCCTGGGCCATCGCGGCTCTGAGATGCAATACTGTAGAAAAAAGGGAAGATTTTCCATAACAATAATAAAAAAGAGGGGAAAAGTGTGGTGAACGGAAAAACACTTAACCTTGAGATGCCATTATCTATTTATCTATCATTATCTATAGAGTATCTATAGAGACGATGAAGAAAAACGCTTGTATGCAGTTGGATATATTGTTAATGTTTACTGCAACTTTTCTTACGTAAAGTAATTATTTTACTTAATTTGAACTGCTTAAAAAATTGTTGGGGCAATTTTTATTACATAACAACCAAAATTAGAAAAAAATATCACAATAAGTTTGCCTTTTTAAACATGTTAAAAGATATTTTTTTCAAACATTAACAAAAAATGGCACTATTTTGCAATGTGAAACTACATTTCTTATTGTTTCCTATCTTAAGTAAACGAAAATCATATTTAATCAACATGATTCTTTGAATATTAGTCGAGACTAGGGGGATTTTATCTTTTACTTGCTATGTATGCCAACTCATAGAATTGATTTCAAATTATTTTCGGACTGGTTTACATTTAGTTTATCCAATATACATTAGACCACACGAAATACGTATGATATATACACCAGCTATTAATACTATATTAGCTAATCTTTTGTTGGGCATAGTATGCTATAACTGAACCGTAACTGTTATATAAGAAGTTGCAGTAGTTGTGTATTCCCAGTTATGTATTCTTACGATTCCTATTGTCATGTTATTATTTGGTCCGCTGACATCTCTTCCTATTAAAATTCCCTGTTTCTCCCGAATCTCTCTTTCTTTTATATTTTAATATTCAAAAATTCAAAGATTTAAATTTCTCACATTAATTAATTTTTTTCTCTTCAACATAAAATTAATAAAAGTCATTACGTTATTGTTTTCCTGTAAAAATTTTTAAATCCCAAATTTAAAAGTATAAATATATATTTTTTAAAGTATTCTACAGATATCCTTTTCTGTAATATATATTTTTCTTCTTTAATATTCTTCTTCTCTGATCTTTCATATCTTTCACTCAGGTATAATCGCGTTATAGATTTTAATTGTTTTCTAAATTAAGTGCTTAGAACTAAGAGAGTTGTTTATTTATTATAACATAATTCTGTGATTTTACCATATCATGCTATATTTTAAGATTAACTTATTTGAATCGGTGTCTTCAGCTATTCTTTGGTGTACGTTAGTATGTTAATATGTTATTATAAATTACAGTTAAAGAGCTTTGTTAAATGTTTAAGAAAGTAGATTTATACGAGATCTTTCATACGTTTTACCAACCAAATTTGTTTAAAAATAAATATTTTATTTTATTTGGGAGCGAGGTAATAATAGTTTTATTTATTTAATTCACTACTTCTTTGTTCAAAATAAAAATTATATAGTTATATTCTGAAAAAACATTCGTTCGTGGGTCAGAATTAAGTTAAAAGCAAAACTACTCAGTATGTCAAGTTAACCATGTCCACATTTAAGTTAATCATTTATTTTTTCATACTGATTACTTACGAATGCATTTGTGACTTGCCCGTATCGGAAAAAGTTAGAGAAATAAATGTTAGATGTAACTATATTTATAAATAGTACATTTATTTTAAGCAAATAATTTCAACTTTCGTTAAATAAATCTGTTTTATGCTAAGGAACAACANAATTTATATATTACGAATTTATTTGACGATTTTTGATTTATTTCACGAAATTTTTGCTTTATTAATGTTATTAGTTACTCATTGAAAAATGAGTCTGAGTCGTGCTGTTACGTTTCAAGATTTTATACTATAGCACATTTCTAATAGGTTTAACGAATTACATGTCATTTATTTGAATTCAAATTTATTTTAATGACTTAGTATTTACAAAGTAAGGTAAAAAAAAGTTTAAGAACAAAAAAAATTTAAGAAAGCAGACAGCTGTTTCGGATGCTCAAAGGGTAACCTTCATCAGTGCAACAGGATTTTTAAGTGCAACAGGTTCATCAGTGCAACAGTTCATCAGTGCAACAGGATATTCTAAGAGAGTTGTTTATTTATTATAACGTAATTCTGTGATTTTACCATATCACGCTATATTTTAAGATTAACTTATTTGAATCGGTGTCTTCAACAGCTATTCGTTGGTGTACGTTAATATGTTATTATAAATTACAGTTAAAGAGCTTTGTTAAATGTTTAAGAAAGTAGATTTATACGAGATCTTTCATACGTTTTACCAATCAAATTTGTTTAAAAATAAATATTTCATTTTATTTTGGAGCGAGGTAATAATAGTTTTAGTTATTTAATTCACTATTTTTGAAGTCACATTTTTAATCACATTTTTTGAAATATTTCAAAAAATCAGCTTCATGCAATTACTGTGGAGTGAGACAGGGCATTGATCATCTAATTAAGCACTGTCCAAGATTCCGGGCACTTCGTGGAACCCACATGAATAACTGCGAAGAGGAACATCTATTCTTTGCTATATTGGCCTGGAGGAAAATTGTGACTCAAATTATTAAACAAACCCTCGAGGACATTTTAGCCCCAGATCAACTGACCCCAGTCACGAACCAACAATAGAGCATGTCATCGTTAATTTTTACTAATCAACTTACATTTTGATTTTTTATCTACTTTTGATTTTAGACTTCATAGACTTCCAGTCAGACTTTTACTTTTAGACATTTACTATTTGAACTTTCAGCTTTCATTGATTTTAGTTTTGAGATTTTTTTTTATCTCTTGTTTCCTTATTATTATAATCATTTAATTCTCGACATTTACACCAGTGCTATTGGGTTTCATTACCTTTAACACATGTTTTTAATTGTCAAGTGTTATTGTTAATCCACTTTTCACTGATCACCACCACTGTCATTTGGCAAAATTTTACTGTAATTTTAGTTTTTAGAGAAATTTTACTGTAATAATTTTACTTTTATCTCCGTATACCCCCCTGGGGTGGGTCGGAGTTCAACCTATCTTATTTAATTCACTACTTTGTTGGAAATAAAAATTATATAGTTATATTCTGAAAAAACATCCGTTAGTGGGTCAGAATTAAGGTAAAAGCAAAACTACTCAGTATGTCAAGTCAGCCATGTCCACATTTAAGTTAATCATTTATTTTTGCATCCTGATTATTTACGAATGCATTTGTGACTTGCCCGTATCGAAAAAGTTAGAGAAATAAATGTTAGATGTAACTATATTTATAAATAGTACATTTATTTTAAGCAAATAATTTCAACTTTCGTTAAATAAATCTGTTTTATGCTAAGGAACAACAGTTATTGTGAAGCATTCCTCAGGTTTGATGAACAGGGAGCTTAGCCCTCTAGTAAGTAAATATTAGTTCGCAAAACTTTTATGACAATATTATTTAAGTGTAATTAAGGATTAGAAAATTTAAGTGCTACAATTATAATAAATTGTTAGCGATTTTTTTGTAATCATTAATAACAATATTTCCAAACCCTGTTCGCAATCTCTCTTACCACAAGCAAAAAAAGGAGCTTTTTTTGCTTTTATTACAACTGCTGTGTAAAACTTGTGCTTGATACATTAAAAACATTAAAATAAAACATTTAAAAAAAACATTATTATGGAGGCAGTGGTGCAAATTCCTAGTGCATTTTTCGTTTGTAGTCAAAGAGGGATTACTGCAGATATTTGAAGCAAAATCTTGATTTATTACCAAACCTCTTTAATGTTAAATATAACAATATCAGCAAAGTAAAATATCAAAGTAAAGGTGAGTTTTTATAAGGCAGATCTATATTTTATGTGACAATTTTCGGGATTATTAACGGTTAAACTGAGGGACAAGAGGGCAAACAAACTACCCCCCCCCACACACACACACACCCTAACGCTAAGAATTTTAAATTACTAGTGAATGAATAATTATTAACGAGCTCTAAGAAACAGAGGAAGAGACCCAAAGTTTGCGATTTATCGATTGATAATATAGCCAAAAACAAGGCCAACCCCGTGTTATAATATTAAATTTCAAATAATCTGGCTACAAAAAACAAAAAAAAAACAGTGAGAATTTAATATAACCCAGTAACCAAAAAACATTTTGTGGTTAGAGAAATAAAGTAGCTTTAATAAAAAAATGAAGATGAAAATTGATTTTAATAATCGAATAGTCTCAATAGGTAATTGATAAGTTATACACTGGTATGGAATTTCAAAGTTAACCGTTACTTTGGTTGTTAAGAAAAGAACAAATTTATTTGTATTTGCTTTTTATAAAATATGATAAAAATTACATAATTGATTTAATTTAATTATATTATAATTAAGAAGGATTTGAAAATTAAATCTATGAAATTGAAGATATTTTAAAAGCTAGGAAATGTTAAATGCCTATAATGGTATCACAATTACTTATGGATAGCTTAGTAAAAAAACTAATATTTATTATGCATTGCTATTTCTTTGGATTGTTATATATTTTCACTTACTTATTTTCTTGCTCCACCTTCAAACCTTATTGACATTTTAAGGAAAACTTCGGATGCCAATGTAGTATTCATTTTCAGCCACTGTGCCCATTGAGGAGACGACAAAATTGCAGCTGAATTCTCTGCAATGTAATCAATCGCAGCTAATTTTAACTGTTCATGATTGATCATGTCAGCGATGGACAATGCTTCACACACATTGTTGTGAGCCAGAGCAGATTGAAGAAAATTGAAGCATTTTTGAGACAGTGGTGGCACTTCATACTTATCCGCCATCACCAAAAGATCCAACGCAACTTCAAAATCCATTTGATCCACGTCCGCAGTGTAAATATATTCGAGAAATGTTTTGAAACTACTCGCTTCCACATCTGTAATATCAACAATCCCTGTATTGCTTTCCAGCATGTCCTGGTCGAACATGGCCGAGAACACAGGTGAACGAGCAGCCAGTAAGCTTTTATGAGCGCAGAAAGTTTTGTTGTCAACTCTCAGTTTGACATCGGTGAATTTTTCATCTAAGAACATGCTTTGAAGGTGCTTTTGCAGATGGAATAAACAATCATGATTAGTTGCCTTATTGTCTTCGGTTTTAGAATTAGACTCTTTTTCTTGAAATTGTTGGGACACTTTTACTGGATATTGAAAACTTTTCTCGCGGTAGTTTTGGCTCTCTTTGTCTTGAAATTCTTCTTTATTTGATTCCGTGACTCTTTTTTTTAAAGTCACAATATCGTTTGCCTTAGAAATGCTGCTCCTTACAGCTTTTTTACTTCTTCCCAAATATATTTTATTATATTTTACCATCGATTTGAACGAATTTAAAACTTCGCATTTTATCATTGTTTCAGCGCAAATTTCTGCTTTTTGTTTACTGAAGTTAAGGACACACTCATCTTCCTTATTTTTTTGCCGAAATTCACTCATACGCCGAAATGACACCAGCGTAGAATCTTTGGAGTTTACTAGTGACACTTCGAACCAAGCAAAAAGTTCTTCACTTTCTACATTAGAAAGAAAATTAAACTTTAAAGTACTTCCGATATACTGAAAATTAATTTCTACCGGTACTTCAGCCAAATTCACAAGTTTTTTTACACACTCATTAGAGTAATTGAAAGGCCATGAAAGTGAAAATCTCTCGCTGAAATCCATTGTCACTTGACAGGTGGAAACTGGTTGCGTCACGCCATCTTCACAATCCATGTGGCAACGAATAGTTACTGTGTCTTCCAACCACGAAAACATTTCAAACAGTAACTCATGACGTTGCATCAGAAAATATTTTTCTGAAAATTTGCTTTTGGCAAAAGTGTAACTTAATTGTTTAGAAGCTTTCAAAACTACTCCTTCTGGATTTGTGAGTTCGTATCGAACACTGATTTCTGTATATGGATTCCTTGGTCCTTCTTGGGTTATGTAGCATCCAACTTGATTTTCATCATGAAAAAGATGTAAAATCCATTTAGTTTCTTTTACGCGATCTGTTGTGAATACAGGAGTACTGATGCAACGATCACGCTCACTGTCATAAAAGTTGAAGTGTCTAATCTTCCAAACGCACACAAAACCTTCAGACATTTTCTGTTGAAAACCTACCCAAATTGCGAGTAAAAAACAACATATACTAGAAAAAATAATGATTACCACCTTAGCAAATAATTCTATTTATTTGCACGAAATAGTGTATTTAATCAAATCTTATCTGTTTCGCTCTTATCTATAAAAACTCAAACGTCACTATTTATATCTAACCAAAATGAGACATGCGTTTTTACAATTTCAATTTCAATATCTTAATTTTACGTTTGATTTGAGAAATTAACTCAACCTATAAATTTATTATCAAATGAGTCTTACTCAGATAATAATAATTATTGGTATGAAAAAACTATTGCTATTATTCCAGATTTTCCAATGTTAATGCAAAAGTTACTTGCAGAAATCATTTACTTTAATTTTAGATCTAAATATCTTTAATTTGTATTATTTATTTATGTATTTTTTGTTTCTTTAATTTTTATTTATTCATTTTATTTATTGATATTTAATTATTTATTTATTTATAAATATATTTTTTTTTGTTTTTGCTTTGTGCTTTTTCAAAGCAGGTTTAGCAACAGTTCATTAAAATATTCCTTGGTTATTGTTTTAAAAACAATATTGTCTAAATTTTAAATTTTCTTATGTAAATGCAAAGTGTTTATGTCTACTATCAGAAAAATATTACTCCCCAAAATTTTTCACTTTAATTTTTCAATATCTTTGCTTCTTATTATTTATTTATATTATTTATTTATTTAATAATTTATTTTGCTTTTTTGCTATATTGTGATTTTAGACACATTTTGCGAACGCTGTTCCTCACCCCAATAAAAATGATGACAGAAGACTGATGATGGAATATGGGAGTTTTAGCGTATCTAAATTCATTTAATACTTCGGTATACTAACTATAGATGGCGTGTGTGAATTGTCATGTATTTATCTCAGAATGTGAAGTCGCTAGAATTTGCTATTTTTTGTTCTCTATACTTTTTGTCAAAATAGAAAAACGGATTTCATCAACATGCTAAACTATAATTCGCAGTTGAACTTTAAGGCTGTTTCTTAGATTTAAATGATAAAAATAACTTGTTCAATGTCATAATTCTTTATTGTATTATCAATTCTGTATTAACAATTTAAAAACGCTGTAAGATACACTACTCTGCTCTGTTTTAGCAACAAAAAAACAAACAAAAAACCATCATGAAAAATCACGAATCTGTTTATTGAAAATTGTATAGGGATTGGCATGGAATAGAATAACTTATAATTAGTCCTAGATTTATAAACTGCTAAACTTTTGGCAAAAACACCACGCTCTGCAGGCAGTTGGAATTCAACTGTTGGGCAACAGAGTTGAAATTAGTTGTTCGAAAATAATCATTTTTGAATATAAACATAACACAAACTTTTTTTTTTATTTCAAATTGTTTTAAGAGCTTTTATAGCGTACGTTACGTTTAGTTTTGCTAATAAAACAACTATAAGAAATCTAATTTGAAATTATTGAAAGAAACGGCGCAATAAAAAAAAGAGTTCCGTTATTAGTTCAAAAAATATTAATTGTTAAATTTAGACAAAAATACGGTGGTTAAATTCGACGCGTTGGAAGACTTAATTTCATTTATAAATTTATTGAGATTGCTTTTAAAATTTTAGTCTGTTCGACGGTTATTGCAATTTTAAGAGATTTTGTAACTATATCTTTCACATTAAATCTCCCTCGAGATTTTTATTTTATAAGCTCACACTTGACTTGATTTCAAAAGCAACAACAAATAAAAATAATAAGTAAAATATTAAAAAATGATCGCAAGAAACATTTGATGTTACCAGCTATCAATTCTAATATTTGTATCAATGCTTTTAAAAAATATGAATGACCCTGGAAAGATAAAAATTATTACAGGTTTGTACAGGTACAATTGTTACAGTTTGTACATTGTTTGTAAAGGGGACGGACAAAAATATATAAACGCTTCAATATCAACTCTATGTAACCAGTATTTCTCTTAGCAGTAAATATTTTGGAAGATTTTCACATGGCCATACTGTTGGCATAAGTCAGGAAGCTTTTAGGAATGATGACATTTTCCTATAACAAATTTGGATTGATCACAATGAGGAGAGAAAGTTAACAACTTCTTTCTAGGGTTCTTCTTGTGATAGTTATAAATGAAAGATTTTAACTCCTTCCATCTCGATCCCGTGAAAATGGCGGGGTGAGGTTTCGCGCTCTATTTCTCAATCCCGTGATGTTTCCGGGCTGGAGTGTTCGGTAGCAACGCGCCAATAAGAATAAAACTAATTCATTTCTTTTGCCCGAAAAACATTTTATTTCTCATTTTGCACACCAGACGGCAGTACCAGGATATTTTTAAGGCAATTGTAGATAGTTAGTTTATTTTAAACTAGATGTCAGCACTAATCAGGGCTTCAGGGATAAAAAATAGACACTTTTATGATCGTTTTCTTGGAAATTAAACGATCGTTAAGGGGTTAAAGTTGTATAGTGATCTTGATGAAGATAAAAAGCTTTTAACTTCCTGCGATTGTTTTATTCGATACTAATTTTACACGAGTAAAAAAGGCACCATTTCTAAAAGCTTCAAGCCTGTTCTTTCGACATGTGATAAAAGTTTTGCCTCAGAAAATCTTCAAAAACATTTGCAGCTAAAAGAAAGATTGTTTACATAGGGTTAGAATAAAAGTTTTTCCATAAATATTTGTCCAACCTCTTTTCGTAGTCGTTATATATAGTTAATAAGAAAAATTATACTAAGTTCTTCGTATTATGGAACACGTATTACATTCCAAAGTATTTTTTTCTGAGTTTAATTTACTATTTTCAAATCCAAATAATCGTTCATTTTGTTACGATTAACATATTAACAAAATGTTCATGTAATTATTAGATGAATAAATAATTTTCTCTTAAATATCAACTTTATTATCGTATTATTTTATAATGAAAAACAAAGATGGAATAAAGGCAAACACGAAGGTTGGTGAGCGCAGCCTACTAGTAAATTAAAATGATACTAAAAAACTTTTGACAGTAATACAAAGAGTTGATAAATAAAAAAAACTGCAAAAAATTATATTCTGCGTAAAATAAACTAAAAACTCGTTAAAAAAAGGCATAGTAGAGATAAGATAACTCTAACTATGTAAAGGTACAATTGTAAAAGTACGATATCGCGTATCGAAATGTCACATGACGAGAGAAAAAACACTGTAAAAGATAAAGATAACTTTTTTCCTCTCTTTCAGAATGGAATATTCGTTATGCTTATTAATTTCAATCAGATCTTATCAATTAACTTCAAATCTTTTTTAAACTTGTTTGGGATATCGTACTGAAAATGTCGGAAAAGGAAACGAGTGAGTTCATTTTCACCTGGAGAATTAAAAATTATTCTGCTTGCTACCAAGCAAAGGGTGAACATATTGAAAGTCCCGCTTTCACAGTAGAAAATTTGCCTGGAAGTCTTTGGTATTTATATTTCTTTCCTAAAGGAGTCTCTATATTGGAAGGAAGAAATCACGTTACTTTTTGTTTAAAATGGGTAGGACCTGGTGGTACATTTTTGACTCCTATTGGTTTCAGTTTAGAAATAGTCGTTGGATCGGACATCGTTTTAAAACGTATGGAGTGCAAGCACGAGTTTACAAAGAAACATAATATTTGTGGCTGGATAAAATTCATGAATATCGAGGAATTAGCTCAGGGAATAGAATTTTGGAAAAAGGATCTCTTAACTGTACGATGTCGGATGAAATGTGATAAAGTGAAAAAACAAATAATTTTTGGATCAGATGCTTCCACTATAATTGATGTAAATCGACGCTTTTTGGGATGGAATGTTACAACTTCATTGGAACATTCTGAAAGTTTAGTTTTTCCCTTTTCCGATGAATATAGTTTTGAAATCACTTTAGCATCATTTGTGGAAGGTTTAAAAATTTTAGTTCGATTAAAAGAATGCGATGAAGATTTATCTCAACCAATAACGTTTAAAATAACATTTTACGATAAAAAAGAATGCAAAATCGTTTCGAAGCATGCCAAATATTTATTTAAAGATGCAGAAGAATGGGAATTTCCCAATTTTATTTCAAAGGATTTGCTGGAATCTTGCAAATTTGATTCAAGTAACTACAAGTTCAAATTGGAATGCGAAATTTGCGTCATAAAAAATAAGATATCGTTTAATGATGTTGAAAAATTTCATTTTAATACTTCAAATGTCACTTGTGTAGATACCGAATCCAAGGCTTTACCGGTTACAGCAATGCAAAATGATTTCCGAAACCTCTTCGTAAATAAAAAGCATTATGATGTAACTGTTAAAGCTGGAAACGAGGAATTTCCTGCCCATAAACTCGTACTCGGAGTGCGCTCACCCGTTTTCGATGCCATGTTTGACCAAAACATGTTGGAAAACGAAACTGGCGTTATCAATGTAACGGATATCGATGGAAAAACCATGAAATCCTTTCTAGAGTTTCTTTACACTGAAAATGTGGATAAAATGGATTTCGAAAGTGCCAAAAATTTATTACTTGCTGCTGATAAATATCAAGTACCTTCATTAGTGAACGCGTGTGCTTCTATTCTGGAATCAGTTTTGTCGCTAGAAAACGCTCTTGAAACTATCTCGATTGCTGATTCTGTCAACTGTGAGTGCTTGAAACTGTGTGCATTAGATTATATAATATCTAACGCCGGTAAAATATTGATCGACCCCAATTGGAAGCCCTGGATCAGAGGGAATCTTGAACTAGCTACTGATATCTTATCCAAAATGTCTACTGATTTGGTAACAAAATACAATTGAAATTACTTAGTTTTACTTTTTCGGTAAAAAGAATAATAGTTTTGCCAATTTCTAGTTTTAGTTACAAATCTAAAGTTTCATTTGAATTCAAACAAATAAATTACAAATCTAATTATATATTTTATTTTCCGATTAATACCAAGTATTATCATTAGCAAACGAGTATGTTTCTCTTTTGCAGTTTCCTTTGAGTTTAAACTAATAATTTATCTAATAAGATTTTCTATGAATGTGTAAAAAATGTTCTTTAAAAATTCTATTGTTTAATCAAATGACTGTAGTTAAGATTTTTGAATGGTTTTAACAAGAAATTTTGAAATTTATTTGTTTATATTTTAAATTTTGTTATTATATTCATTTTTTAATCAAAGCAATTATGTTAACAACCTTTACTTTTAGTATTTAAATCAGCACTAATACCAGTAGTTTTTTTATTACTCATCACATCTTATTGCCATCAATAAATTTTATTAAATGGAATAAAATTTCAAAGCACTGATGTCGTAAATTTCTTGAAAACGACTTGTTTTCCTGTACGATGTGATGTACGATGTGATCTTGACATTTTCAAATCAACATTATTTAAAAATTGAATAACCGGAGAAATATTGAAATAATTAAAATTATACATAAATTTGTTATATTCATTTCAAAAAAGTAAAATGAAAAATATGTATTTTGATTAATTTTATTGATCAATTAAAAATATGTTCATATATGTATGCCGTTTTTAAAAATAAAAAATTAGGTTAAATTTAGAATTTTTCTTTATTTGTAGCTTTAGTAAACGTACAGTATTTTTAAAATCAATTTAAAATGTAAATTTAATGAAAACTTGGAGGAAAAAATAACACAATTTAAATTGCATTTTAATTCATTAATATTAAAAACTCCATTAAAATTTTCATAACTTCAGTTTTTTAATCATTGCTTGTGATTTCTTTTATAAAATGTTCTATTTTCTTTTCTTTAACGACTTTTTTTTCTACAGTTTAACGATTACACTCCAATTTTTACTTAGCTTTCTTCAAATATTTTTTTTGTTTTAATGGTTGAAAATATGATATTTGATATTTAACCTAATAGTTTTCTGGTAATAAGGCCTGAATAAGACTGCTTCATTTCTCCCTGGCGCTTCGCTAAAACAATGTTACTATATTTTATCCGATAAAAATATTGATAATACTAACGAAATTCATTAAACCAAAAAAAAGCTAATGATAAGATGTATGAAATCAATTTTATGATGAGTTGGATACTTTATATGGAAGAGAAGTGATCTATTATCTAGCAATAATTTTTAATACCATCTCCATGGTATTAAGAAGTATTGAGTTTAGTTTTGAAATAAAGATATAATTTCTGTATATTACATATGATTTAGTTACATTTTACCTCCATATGTAAATTCTATTTTAAAAAATACATGGAGAGCGCTGCTGTTTTGTTTGTTCACCCTTGCGTGACATTTTGTTTCGCAATTCATGTAAGTTATGTAACATTCCATACTTAGTTCGAAAATTATTAACTGTTAAACTTGTTAAAGCTACCATGCGATCCGCTCTGCAAGTGGAAGAAATGCAAATAAAGAGTTGAAATTTAATTTGCTTAAGGGGCCATTTTTATTAACAAAGTTTATAAACAAATTATTATAAATTTTTTAACAAATTTCAAAAAAGGTCCGCTTATTATTTCTTACTAGAAGTTAAACAACAATTCTCGAACTTTTAATCATGAAATGTTAATTTTGTTTATTCATCATACTCCTTGTACAATTTTTCTAGTAAACGTTCGTAATTATAAAGCAAAATATAACGTTAAGTTCAACGCTCGAAACAGCGACTGCGTTAGCACGTTTTATTGCAGAAAGAAATGAAATATTCATAATTTAACTTAAAATAATGTAATCAACGCAATTACAAATTTAAAATGACACGGAACAGTCAAATCCTTCCTTGGTTTTGGATAGAATTGCTTCTACCTCTTTATTTCTATGTCTTTTGAGATTTTTTATGTGCAGTTGCGAATAAGTCTTAATCGATTACATAAATAAATCAGGGCTTTAAAAGGACGCTATACCAAGGGAGAAAATATTCATCGCAAATTCTCTTCAACTTCCATAAGTAATTGGAAATTTAGAGAGAGAGATCAGGTCAACCTAGAGTAAGCCCTGAAATTTCACGTACTGAAAACAAAAATTTTAAATATCAAAAGAAAAACCGATTGAGAGAGGGTGACTAAGTATTGAAGAACTCAATTTTTCTATACTTTAACTTTTAAATTTCTTAAGTATAGACTTGAAATTTTAAATTTTTAGTTACTATGGTTACAGCCGGTACATTTCAATTGCTTAGTAGTCATTTTTTCCTAAAATCTAATAAATCAGTGATTGATATCGATAAGCATTTTCCTTAACAGGAACTTTTCGAAATATTGTTTGGATTTGAATTAAATATATCTATACATTAGAAATAGCCTATCTAGTATATATTAGAAGTTTATTCAATTACAAAAATATAAATGAGTGACAAAATATACTTAAACATACTGAACTTAAGGAACCATATTTAAAAGTATTTGGAGAGGCTAAATACAACTAATGTATACATTACAACTTTGAAATGTGTGAATTGTTAAAAAACGTTCCCTTCACGTGAATCTTTTCCATCATATTCATGGAATATGACCGATCAAAATTTTGAATGGAGACATAAATTATTTTACTGAGAATTCTAAATTCCTTCTTGAGTCTTTCTGCATTGATGCACTTACATTGTAAAACGATTTTTAAGAAAATAATGGAGAAAAGTAACACTTTGTTTATTTAATTTAAATCACCACTCTTTTTTGCTGACTTGCCATGTAGCAAACTTTTTTTTGGGTCTACTTAAGCTGTTGATTTGCAGATTAAGAGAATTTGCAATGAAATGTTTATCCCGCGGTACAGCGTTCTCTTAAAAAGTTTTGCTACACGGTGCTTATTCACTCTTCCTGAAAGGTTAAATTTGCTTTCCCAAGGACATAAAACAGATACAATTTAAATGTTTACAATAATGTAGACGCTTTTTTGAAAAGCTTACTTTTGAAGTAGAAAACAGTTTCTTAAATATTTCATTATTCTGGAGAATTTCGACAGCTAAAGAATTTTTAAAAACTTCCAGTCTTAATCAATGTTAACGTCAAACGTGTTCCGTACTTGGTGTTTCATAATAACCACTCTGATTTATATTTTTTTAGGTACTTTTAAAACAATTAACTCAAAAGAGTTAACACAACAAAGAAACACAAATTAATACATATCTTAACGAGGAAAGAAATGTCGCTGCAAGTTTTTTGAAATGTCGCAAATGTCGCAAATCATCGAAATCTGATTGAGGGACGAAAGAGGTTGAAAAGCAATGTAGCTAGCTTTGATGCTTTTCTTAACAGTGATTCGAGAGATTTCGATTTCATTTTTTTTTCCTCCTTTAAATATTAATCTGTAATCTAGAACGTGTATACTTTCAAGGACTCAAAATATATATAATAAAAGCAGAGATTATGGAACAACCTTGTTGTCACTCAGCTGCGATGGGGCACTGTCATGGTGAAGGTTTATGGCTCGATCCTCAGTGGCGATTTGAACGCCGTTTTGCTTCAGATCTATGGGCACCTGCTTGTCTGGGACATGAAGATGGCTGTTTGCTGTGCCGTACACATTACCTCAGTTTTGACGAACGTTAAACAACCATATACTGTAAACAAATACTATAAACAACCATCTAGATGCGGAAACTGTAGACGCCTTCTTTCCGAACATCTGGGCCCAAGCACCAGTGACCCATGTTGATGAAATTGCAATGGCCCTCATATCCCAAATCGGTGAGATTATCCTGCACTAGTAAATTATANGGTTTTTTTTCTTGCTTTAAAAGATCCAAAAAAAATCGAGTTAAAGGGAGTAAAATTCGAGTAATCGAGAATAATTAACATGAAATTGAAGATAAAAGGGTCGGGACCTCATAAAAAAATCGAGTTATCGTACTTCGAGTTATAGCGAATTGACTGTATATATATATATATATCTGTGTGTGTGTGTGCGTGCGTGCGTGAGAGAGAGAGAGAGAGTTAATTAAATAATCATTAATTTAATAATCATTATGAAATTGTCTATTTAATTGTCATGCATAGTAAAAGTCTTGTCATACTAGGTCTAGTTAAGTACCACTGACCGGTATACATTTGCCCGGTATACCCTACACTGATGTTTTTTCAAGGTTCAGTGCCACTGCCCGGTATATTCTACACTGATGTTTTTTAAGGTGAAGTGCCATTGCCCGGTATATCCTACACCAGTGGTCGGCAAAGTGCGGCTCCAGAGCCGCATGTGGCTCTTTGGCTCCTTAAGTGCGGCTCTGGCACAAATATCCACAGAAGGCGCAATAATATTTTCATTAAAAAAAAACTTGGTAAGAAAAAAATTACACCTTATTTTGATAAATTAAAATTCTTCTATACATCGAGAACATGTATAATTTTTTGTTTAAGTTAAAAGATAGATAGGTAATTAAAATTTTATATTGTTGTAAAAACACGTAACAAACATCGAGTACGTAACGAACACAAGTGGTCTGCTTTGAAAGACCTGGAGAAGGAAGACATGATCATTTTCAATGCTTGGAATAGTATTCCTGACTCTTACGATCAGCTGAAAAAGCTCCCGTTTGCTGTTCTTTCCCTTTTCGGTTCTACATGTATATGCGAACAATCTTCTTCAAGCATGAACATTATCAAGAGTAAATTGAAAAGTCGTCTTATTGATGAGAACTTGGAATCATGCCTAAAATTAAAAACAACAAGATACAAACCTGACTTACTCAAACTTTCCAAGGAGATGCAAGCACATTGTTCGCATTAATAAACATTTATTAAGTATGAAATTTAGTTTTATTTAGTGTACTACTTATTTAGTGTAATAAAAGTTTTCTAAACAAGCAGATTTGGCTCCCAATTTTTTAAAAATTGTTGTAATGTTCATATTTGGCTCTTTGGCTAATAAGTTTGCCGACCACTGTCCTACACTGATGTTTTTTAAGGTCAAGTGCCACTGCCCGGTATACATTTGCCCGGTTTATCCTACACTGATGTTTTTTTAATGTCAAGTGCCACTGCCTGGTATACATTTGCGCGGTATATCCTACACTGATGTTTTTTTAAGGTCAAGTGCCCCTGCCCGGTATACTTTTACCCGGTTTGCGTGGTATAATGATTTTTTCTTCCTACTTTGACTGATCTTCCCATGCCAATTCGCGATTTGTGCGGCCAATTCCCGAAATCAAGAACAATTTCGGACTTTGGCCAGCCATCCTCGCCCAATTTTCGATCTGGCCGCGAAATTTCTAATATATATCAATAAAAATATAAATGAGCGACAAAATTTACTTAACATGCTGAACTTAAAGAACTCTATTTAAAAGTATTTGGAGATGCAAAATACTATTAATGTATATGTGACGAGAAAGTATGAAATGCCATCATTATATGGGTACTTCTCACGAAAACTGTCATTTTTCAGTTCATAAAATCCCAAAAAAGTAAAGTGAATAAAAAGCTCTGAAACTTTTTATATTAATAGAAATATGTAATGGCATTATAAAGAAAATATATGTCCTATAAATTATACTTAATATTTAAATAAATTAATTAATTTCACTATTTAAAAAGTGAGGGAATGATACTTTATTTTAATAAATGTTTTTCTCTAAGTTACAGCTACCTCAAGTTTGAAAATGATAACATACTAAGTACATCTAACATTTATTATAATTTAGTTTTATATATTTAATAGTTTTTACAGGTTTGGGAAATAAAATTGGCTGGCACGATTGAACAAAAAAAATTTAATAATATACTCATCTTGAATCATTCTCTCACTTCAGCATCATTCCCTAACTTTACATACACTTGTGAGGGAATGACAAATTTAATAAAATTTAAAAATAACAGTTAGGCCTGATTAATTTCTGAAATCAATCACGTACAATTATATTTATATAAGAAAGCAACATATAATTATCCACTTTCTCGATGAAGTTGTATTTTATTTTACTCTAAAAAACGACATGAGGGAATGACAAATGTAAAAAATGTTACCTGGTTTGATTCATTCAAATTTATTCCACAGCAAAGCTTCTTTAAGTTGAAGATAGAAGCATACTGCAATTTTGTTCTATGATGCTAGTTGTTAACTGCTAAAGTTTTTATTAAAATATTTTTATTCTAAGAAGATTGCAAGTGAGGGACATTGCTGTGAGGGAATGACGCGAAGCACTGGGGACAAAGTTTAAAATAGTGCTGTGTTAATATTTTTATCAGAAATTAAATTTAAAATTGATTTTCTGAATTCTGTATTTCAATATTCTGAACTAAAAAACACGAATTTGTACATTTTTTTATTTTTATTTCAGAAACAATTTTTTCTTTTTATAAATCAACAGTGGGGACAAGTGAGGGAATGACATATTGGTATATTTTAATTACCTAAAATAAATAAAAAATAAAAATTGATAATTTTATTTTTATTCTTTTGTTAGCCTGCATTCTGAAGGATACTTTCCCTGAAATTTTTTCTTTCGTAAGTTGTAAAACAAACATAAAGTATACTGGGGACATGAAAATGACTGTTTTTGTGAGAATGACCCATATATAATGCCTGACGTTTTTAGGCAAAGAATGAAAAATGAGAAGTATTACATACTTTCCGTAGGCATTATATCTAATGCCGGATGCTATTTAGGCAAAGTATGAAATAAACGTCCTGATGAGGTTATTATGTAAATGATGTGCATGTTACTGTGAATGACCGAAATCGGTGGTTGTTGTATTTCACCGGTGAATGTTGACAATCACATAGTTGCTTTGGTGAATGTCCGAAATATTTATTAACATGCGATTTGATATTAATTTATTCGTGGATATAATTGTATTTATTCGATATTTTAATACTTACTGACGATAAATTAGAAGAAATATCAGTATTTGGAGTATCAGGCAAATGTATACCAGGCAATGGTTTTTTAAGGTCAAGTGCCATTACTCGGTATACATTTACATTATCTATTAAGATTTAGTGACAAGGTGGATTTGAGCTGAGCATACAAGACTTTGCGAAAAGAAAACTTATAATTACCTAGATTCAAGATTGTTTTCATCTTGAAACTAGTTTTAATAAAGGTTTTTTTCACGCTTGAAAACCCTAAGTCGACTTAAGGTTTTTACATAAAAGATTGTTTTCCAAGGTTTTGGATTAGGCTAATGGCATAGAGCAGAATATAATATAAGAATAGAGCACATTGTCACAAATCTCGGTTTAAGGATAGAAGGTTTACACGCAAACCTCATTTCAAACCTTTTTAGGTTTGCTGTTGTTGTTGTTGTTAATTTACGTCGCACTAGAGCTGCACAATGGGCTATTGGCGACGGTCTGGGAAACATCCCGGAGGATGATCCGAAGACATGCCATCACAATTTTGATCCTCTGCGGAGGGGATGGCACCCCCGCTTCGGTAGCCCGACGACCTGCGCGCGAATTTAGGTTTGCATTAAAAGGTTTCTGCTTACTAGAAGTAAACCTTATGTTGCTATCTGAATAGAACCTTCTACACGTGTCTTGGCAACACACCTAGTCTAAAGATTTCCAGAAACCCCAGGCCTTCCACAAGGCAATATCATTCTCCCCGCCCTTCTTTTTTTTGTTTTATCTTAAAGACATTGACAAAAATCTTCCCTCTCGAATTCATATTCTTGTACTTGCAGATGACATTCACATTTATAACTCTGCAAAATATTTTTACAGGGTCATTGCTGAACTCAAAAATGCCCTCATCGCCATCGAAACAAGGTGCACAGACTGGAAAATGGCTATTTCATCCTCAAACAGTGCAACTATTTATTTCTCCAACAAACGTCTCTCGCCTCCAATTCAGTTAACAACCTGTAACGAGCAAATTATCCACGTAAATTCCCTAAAATTCTCGGTATCTATTATACTGCAAGTATTTTTCTTTCCTCTGCCGTTTTCAATGGCTAAAAAAATTTTAAAAAAACTAACGCATTTTGCTGCATCTCTGGCATGCAATGGGGGTCTCGAACCTATCACCTCATTCAGATTTTTAACGTTATAAGGAGAAGTACGTTAGAGTATGCCAGCCCAATCCTCTTCTATGAGCCAAAATCACAACTCTGAGTAGTTGAAACAACCTATAACTCTAGCCTCCAAGCAGCAAGAGGTCTGTGAACCACCTCCTTTTTGGGTGCAAAAAGTTTGAACCTCATAGAACAAGCACTGTGCTTTTTAATCGGGGTATTCCCACTCTTCTCTCACCGTCTACTCAGTTATGACCAACACGAAAATCTTTTAAAAACACTTGGTGTTCTTTTTGAGTTTAACTAAACGATTCTAGTCACAAACCTACAAATTTCACATTAATGCAACAGACAATTTTTTAATTTCATTGAAGTTAGCCTTCCTGATCGCCTGGGGAAAAAGTGTTTCCGTTAACAGTTTCCACTGTTGAATGTTCGCTCCCCAAAAGTGTTGGAATCGTTAAGTTTTGATATTGAATGTTTAGAAAACTGCAAAGTTTGCATTGAGTAAGTCCTTGACGATCATTTTGTATCTTCACTTTATCATTATCACCAATTCAACTTCACCAAAAACGTACTGGAACTGCAAAATTTCATTCTTCGATTTCTCGGAGAGCTTCAAATTTTGCATTAAATTAGTTTAAAGTTTCTTCATTATGATCATCTTGTATCTTTACTTTACCATCAACATCAACCGAACTCATCATCTTCCACCGAACTCACCCTTACAGCACAGAGGATAAAAGCAAAAAGCAATCTTCCTCTTCCTCCAACCCAAGAACCCCATCGGATTCACGGATAGACTGGCCAAACAAGCATCCAACGCACCTCGAGCCATTGTATTTATCTTCCCTGAATACTTGTCATATTCAGCTTACTTAGACTGAGAGCGCGAACTCAGTAACCTCTGGATTAACTCGAAATACTGCTAACGCTTGCCCTTTGGTCACTCTGTTAATGAAACTTCTCTAAATCAACTCCCAAACCCAAAATACGACAATTTAATCCCACATCTCCGAAATAACATTATCCAATTAAATACAATATATGCAAAGATAGGACTCGTGGACTCCCCTTTGTGTGATCATTGACGCTTCCCAGAATCGGTTTACCACTTCTTCTTTGAGTGCAAAAGATTCGAAGTTCTGCGTGCCTCATTCGAGATATTCTCTCTTTCCTCTCACCATCTTCTCAACTATGACGTACGTGAAAATCTTTTTTAAAGCTTTGTGTTCATTTTCATTTTAAGTAGACTATTCTAGACCCCAGCCTAAGGACCTCTAATAAACACAACAACAAAATTTTAATTTCATTGGTGTTAGCCTCTTTGATCGCCTTTGGAAAAGAGTGTTTTCGTAAAGAGTTTTCCTCGGATAAAAGTGTGCCTCTCCAAAAGTAATGGAAATATCAAATTTTGATTTTGAATCCCCGGAAAAATAAAAACCTTTCATCGGATTAGTCCTTTACGATCATTTTAAACCTTCACTTCTTCATTATCTTTAATTCAACCTCTCCAATAGCGTATTGGAACTATTAAATTCTGTACCTTAATTTCTCGAAAAACTGCAAATTTTGCATTGTATTCTTCATGAACATCTTATACTTTCAGTTTTCCATCATCATCATCAACTCCACTCATCAACTTCAACCGAGCTCCTGCTATCACACAGAGGATAAAAGCGAAGATCAAAGTTTTTTTTTCATCCAGCACAACCCAATTCTCTTCTTCATCCAACCGTATGACGCAGCAAAATTATTTTATTTCAACCGCAGCTTTGCTCATAAACCGTGAAAAGAAAGGCAGAGTAGAGGGAAGGTAACTCAAATTATGCAAATGTACAATTCTCAAAGTCTTCTGTAAGACATTACGCATAGAAGTGTCACATGACAAGAAAGAAAACCCGATAACATTTTTTTTCTTCTTGAACTTATCCGGCAAACCTTTCTTATACTTGTTTGGGAAAACGTACTGAAAATGCCAGACGAGGAAATGAGCGAGTTCATCTTCACCTGGAGAATTATAAACTATTTAGCTTGCTATCAAACAAAAGGTGAATGTATTGAAAGCCCTGCTTTCACAGTAGAAAATTTGCCTGGAAGTTTTTGGTGTTTACGGTTCTATCCTAAAGGAGTCTCTCCATTGCAAGAAAGTGATGACGTCTCATGTTATTTAAAATGGGAAAGATCTGTTGGAAGCCTTTTACCTCCTTTAATTGATTTCAGTATTGAACTAGTTGTTGGATCGAACATTGTTTTAAAAAGTATGGAGTGTAAACACATGTTTAGGAAAACTGAGTCAGATTGGGGCTGGAAAATATTCATGAACATCGATGAATTAGCTGAAGAAATGGATTTTTGGAAAGAAGATGACTTAACTCTACGATGTCGGATGAAATCTGATAAGGTGAAAAAGCAAATAATTTTTGGATCAGATGCTTCCACTATAATTGATGTTCACCGACGCTTTTTTGAGTGGAATGTTACTACTTCATTGGAACATTCTGAAAGTTTAGTTTTTCCCTTTTCCGATGAATTCAATTTTGAAATCACTTTAGCATCATTTGTGAAAGGTTTAAAAATTTTAGTTCGATTAAAAGAACGCGATGAAGATTTCTTTCAGTTAATCATGTTTAAAATAACATTTTACAATAAAAACGAATGCAAAATCGTTTCGAAGCATGCCAAATATTTATTTAAAGATACAGAAGAATGGGAATTTCCCTATTTTGTCTCAAAGGATTTGTTGGACTCTTGCAAATTCGATTCAGGTAATTACAAGTTCAAATTGGAATTTGAAATTTACGGCCCAAAAAATGAGATATCGTTTAATGATGTTGAAAAACTTCATTTCAATACTTCATATGTCACTTGTGTAGATACCGAATCCAAGGCTTCACCGGTTACAGCCATGCAAAATGATTTCCGAAACCTCTTCGTAAACAAAAAGTATTATGATGTAACTGTTAAAGCTGGAAACCAGGAATTTCCTGCCCATAAACTCGTCCTCAGAGTGCGCTCACCCGTTTTCGAAGCCATGTTTGACCAAAACATTTTGGAAAATGAAACTGGCGTTGTCAATGTAACGGATATCGATGGAAAGACCATGAAATACTTTCTAAAATTTCTTTACACTGAAAAGGTGGATAAAATGGATTTTAAAAGTGCCAAAAAGTTATTGCTTGCTGCCGATAAATATCAAGTACCATCATTAGTGAACGCTTGTGTTTCTATTCTGAAATCAATTTTGTCGGCTGAAAACGCTCTTGAAACTATCTCGATTGCTGATTCTGTAAACTGTGAGTGTTTGAAATTTCATGCATTAGATTATATAATATTTAACGCTGCTAAAATTTTGATCGACCCTAATTGGAAGCCCTGGATCAGAGAGAATCTTGAACTAGCTACTGATATCTTATCCAAAATGTCTTCTGACTTTTTAGCAAAATAACATTGAAATTGCTTAGTCTTACTCTTTTGGTAAAAAGAATAATAGTTTTGTCAATTTCTAGTTTTAGTTACAAGCCTGAAGTTTCATATGAATTCAAACAAATAAATTACAAATCTAATTATATTTTTTATTTTCCGATAAATGCCTAGTATCATTATCAAACTAATTTGTTTCTTGTCTGATGTTTCGTTTGAGTTTAAGTAATTAAATTTATCTAATAAAACAATTTTGTCTACTCAAAATTCTAGTGTTTAATCAAATGACAGATTTTAAGATTCTTGAATTGTTTCAACACGGAATTTCGAAATTTGTTTGAGTACATTATTTTAAATTGTAATATTGTGTTCATTTTTTAATCAAGGCATTATGTTAACAACCTATGATTTACTATTACCAAAAAAAAATTTATTTGTCATAATTATCGCTATCAATAAATCTTATTAATTGCAATAAATTTTAAATATATTGATAACGCAAATTTTTTGAAAATGATTGTTTACTTGAAGTATGTGATACCGTGTAGAGGTTTTCAAATCAACATCATTTCTCTGAAGCAAAAAATTGAGTATGCTGAGAGATATTAAAATAATTAGTAATTAAAATTTTACTTAAATTTGTTGTATTTATTTTGAAAATGATATATGATGAAAAATTTTCAAGCATTTTAATTGGTTTTATTCATGTAATTAAAATGTGTGTTCATTTGTACCCTTTTTAAAAATAAAATATTAGGTTGGAATTTTTTTTTTATTTGTGGTATTAGTAAACAGCAATTTTGAATTGATTTTAAAAGCTAAATTTAATAAAAAATCTGTTTAACAAAGTAACTCAATTTAAATTGCGTTTTAATTAGTTTAAAATTCTGTGTTAGAATTTTCTTAACTTCATTTTTATTATTACTACCCGTGATTTCATTCTTAAAATATTTTAACTACTTTTTTTCCGCAATTTCATTATGTTGAACGATTATTCTCTAATTTTTACTTAGCTTTCTTCAGATTTTTTTTTGTTCTTGGCACTTCATTAAAATAATGGTACTCTATTTAATCATATAAAAATATTGATAAGACTAATAAAATTCATTAAACAAAAAAACAAATTATAAGATGCATGAAATCAATTTTATTGAGGAATTGGATATGTCATATTGAAGAGAAGTAATCAATTATCTTAGCAATATTTTTCACCATTATTGTATTAAGACGAATTCAGTTGTTTGAAAAGAAATAATTTCTGTATATAACATTTAATTTAATTACATTTTACGTCTATATTGCAAAAATACTTAGAAGAAGCTGCTGTTTTGGTTCTTCAACCTTACACGACGTTTAGTTTTGCCACTTAAAACTTGGAATTATGATTTTGAAAAGTTTATAGGGTAAGTTATTTAACATTCGATATCAAGTTCGAAAATTATTGAATGTTAAACTTGCAGTAAAAACTGCCTTTATAGCCGCTCGGCAATCTTCAGAAATGCATTTAAGGAATTGAAATTTAATTTGCTTAAAGGGCCATTTTTATTAGCAAATTTTATTAATATATTTCAAAAAAGATTCGCTTGTTATTTTTTACTACAGGTTTAACAATTGGTAGTTTTCGAACTAATCATCAAATGTTAATTTTTTTTTAATCCTTCATAATCCTTGTGCAATTTTTTCTAGTAATTTCGAGATTTCAAGTCTTCCAGTTTTTGCAGCGAGGCAAAATGTAACGTTAAGTTCTACACTCGAAACAGCCGAACTTCGAATTAATATAAGTAACGCAATTACAAATTAAAATTAGACGGAGCATTAAAATGCAACACAGATTTCGGATAAAACTACTTCTACTTCTTTAATTCGATGTCTTTTGAGATTTTTTATGTGTTGTTGCGAATAAGTCTTAATCGATTACATAAATAGATGCTAGTTTTATAAGGACGCTATACCAAAGGGAGAAAATATTCGTCTCCAATTCTCTTCAACTTCCATAAGAAATTTAAAATTTAGAGAGTCATCCTAGAGGAAGCCATGAAATTTCAAATACTGAAAAAAAAAATTCAAAACGAAAACTCATTGTGAGAGGGTGACTTAGGATTACGCAATGGGTAAGTTCACTCCTAATAATTTGTTTCGATTCTGATATTTTGACAATTCATAATTTAATGAAATTTGTTCGATATTTTGACATTTTATAATTTACTTCATGGCCTACTCTACGTTTTCCAGAACTCATTTTTTCTATGCTTTAAATTTCTATACTCCTACACTTTAAATTATGTATAGACCTGAAAATTTAAATTTTCTGTTAGTAGCCAGTAGACTCCAATAGCTTACAGTCCCCGGCAAAATTATTAGACTCACTATAAGATTCTTAGTAAAATCTTAATTATCAGGTGAAATTATACAGCAATATTGTTTTTTCGCGGCGGAAACCGGAATGCATTTGTTTACGTTATTGTATCAATTGGTTAGCATTGAAATGCAATCAGTTAAAAATAAATACAAATAGTAGGAATTTAAAAAATCGCCTGAATAAAAACCCATTGCATGCATGTTTAAACATAAAAGTATTGCATAAAAACTTAAGAAAAAACATGCAGTTATTAAAGCACTTCAGTGCGTTTAATAATTGGTCTAATTATTACAATATACTCACACAAAACCTGATATAATAAATAGTTATTGTTTAGATAATATATCGTCTAATTTATCCATCGTGGAATTTATATTATATATCTTCTAATTTAACCAATTGATACACGAACGTAAGCAAATGCAAAACCGTTTTCAATTGCGTAAGAACAATAACGCTGTATAGTATCACCTGATAATTAAGATTCTACACAGAATCTTATAGTGCGTCCAATAATTTGGTCAATGACTGTAGCAGTCATTTTTTCCACAAATCTACTAAATCAGTGACTGATATCGATAGGACCTTTCATTAGTCAGGGACTAATATATTCTATTATATTAATATTTATAATTATACTAATATATTAATACTTTCTTTGTTGTCCTGCAGTGGACTGATCGTAAAGACACCGTTCCCAGTAGAGCACCGAAGTCGAGTATCACTGGCTTTGGTTAGTAAGCGGGTGGGGGAATATTTCGATCAGCTTGCGTAGGGCCCGAAGGTGTGCGGTATCAGCCCTCATTAAATTGTTCTACCATAAAGTGCTCGACTTCGCACGTAAGTCATCGGGCTCCCAAAGCCGGGGAGTGATCCCCTCTAAAGAGGATCAAAAGTGTGATGATGTGCCTTGGGGTCATTCTCAGGCATGCTTCCCAGACCGTATCCTGTAGTCCATTGTGCAGCTCTAATGCGATGTAATTAAACTACCACTACTGATTCAAGGACCGAACAGGAGTGGCTGCTTGTTCTTTCACCGGGTAATGTGCACCTACTTGTGCAATCGCCCTATCTGCTTACTCCCAGCGGGGCGATATTTTAGTTTTGTTCTCACTGTATGCAAAGAATTCGTAGATTACATTCACCTCTTATTCCCAAGATGCGAAAGCAGGTAATTTTAATGCAGTGAGAATGGCGGTGAAATGCACGCGATTCCAAAATTTGTGTACTTTACTCCAGTAAAAACAAGGTAGAAATATCATTGCCAACAAAGATATATATCTTATTTCCTTTTCAATTTTTTAGTGAGGATTTATTAAACGGCAGAAATAAATAACCAGAAGTGTTTCTGTTAAATCAAACTGAAACTGCTTTAATATTTATCTCTGGTAAAAGTTCTAAAAAATATAAATAATTTAGTCTTTACCACCTCGTTTGATCAAGAATAAAAATATTTAACTTTATTACAATGGCTGAACCAAATAAGACTCATAAAATTAGCAATGATTATTATTTAGAATCAGAAGATGACGGACAAGTCATCCTCCCATCATTTAAAGAACATCAAGTATTTTAGTCTAATAATTTGTTTTCTTAATTTTAGATAAGAATTGGATTTGGTTCGTAAGTGAATGTTTTTTAAAACAAATTGTGTTCTTTGTATTATTACTCCTTAATGGATACACATTCACTTCTGTCAGTGATTTTTGAAATGTCAAAAAACATATGAAATTTATCTTGCTTTTATATATGTTGTTTTTTCTCATACCTTATATGTTTACATATGTACATCAGAGAATCATACAATCATTATCAATCCTAGACGTTGATTAAGTAACATGTGAACGATATATTAATGTTTTCAAGGTAAAAAAGTAAACCGTTAATTATTTTAATTATGGATATCACCTCAAGTATTCTATAATTAATATTTATTATAGATAGTATTTTTAATGAACATAATCATTTATTGCATACAAATATATACCCATAAACATTAAAAAAATTTTTTTGGGTGCTTTAACTGTCGGTAACTATTTTATAGACTCTTCAAAACTAGTTGTTTTTGCGGTTTCATTTTTGTAGATGCATTATTGTTGTAATTTGCATTCAATATATCTTTTGTTAAATATCAATATAAAAACTATTATTGCGACCGCCGTAAAATAATTTATCGATTCAAAGATTGCCCACAAACTGTCTTCCAATGGTTTGCCCACAAAAAATTCATTGCTATTTACTGCTGACTTCTATTAATTCACTGATCCATTGATTGGTATACTTTCATTCCTCATTCTTACTTTATTCACTCATTGTATCTAAAAAATTTCACGAGGGCAGTTTTCATGAGGAAGCAACAAGCATACTTGTGATAAATTGTTTATGAAATATATCTTATAAATAACAGTTAAAAATGATTAAAAATTCATTTCATGAATTTAATAATTTTATCATAAAATTTTGATTGCAAATACGAAATTTTGTGTTTGCAAAATTTCTTTATTGCCATGTATATTAAATGTATCCCATTGTACATATATGTACAATGGGTATATACAACATCATGAATATGCTAAACTAACATATTGTTTTAA
The DNA here is from genome assembly GCF_043381705.1 of Parasteatoda tepidariorum. Lineage (NCBI taxonomy): Eukaryota > Metazoa > Arthropoda > Arachnida > Araneae > Theridiidae > Parasteatoda > Parasteatoda tepidariorum. The sequence goes on along the minus strand of NC_092205.1, from coordinate 24,234,166 downwards.
TTTGCATGAAAACTAAGAAAACTCTGTCTTGGCTCATCGAATTTGATCCCGTGTGATGTCCGTTTCTGTCCCACATTCTGCCTCATAATGAGACTCCTAATGCCAACTGTGGGAGACACGCTGAATATTTTTAAAACAGGGAGGCATGATTCAAATATTCGACATCATGTACTAGACACTTGCCTCATTTATAGTCGAATGCAGATGTATTGAATTTACAACAGCATGAAAAGAAGAGCTAATATTTTAAATCCAAACTTATTATTAAATGCAAGTTTCAAGGTATAGTTATTACTTTTTGACCTGCTTTATCAGTGTCCCTTTCATCGTCAGTCCAACTGGCCTTTTGATCATGTTTTCAATTGTCTTTGTCAAATTTCCACAAGGCTTTTAAATTCCCTATATTTTTAATATGATAATAATGAATAACGAGTTTTGAATTGTACATTTTAATTATACTCTTTGACATGTGCTGGTTTCATTTTATTTTAAGTCAAAGTTTTCTATTCTTCTTTTTGCAGTTATCGTTAAACAATTTTCTCATCGTTTTAGATAGTTCTTTAACATTTCGAATAGATCTTTTACTTGAATAGTTTTGAAATTATAATAACCCTTAACTCAAAAAGATTAATTTAGTGCCTAAAACACGGATGCTTATTAAAAAATTACAATGATTGTTATCATTTAGTCTGAATACTTGGACTTGCAGTCAACTTGTCTTTTGTTATTTTTTTTATCTGCATTTATGAAAAATTAACAAACACTTTTTAAATTGTAGAAAGATAATCTACGAATTCCCCATGGTATAGTAATATCAGGTGAAGCATCGGAGTCTGATGATGAAATCGATACTCATCATGCCATTCCTTTATCAGGTAACGTTTAACGTGTTCCATACCTGGCACTTCAGATTTTTTTCCTAATATTTTATCCTTTTTTTATGTTAAACTATTTTGTCATAACACAATATTTGTTATTTTGTTCAAATACAGATTAATTTCTTAAATGTGAGAAAATGATATTACAAGAGATATAAAGAAGCCATATAAAGAAACCCTTCAATATATCAATGATTTTAATCTAATTATTATAATCAGTAACTCAAATGCTTTAAGGAAAAGGGTGGTTAAGATAACCTTTCATGATTTTATGTCTGTTCATTTAAAACTGTCCCAAAATGAAATATTTCTTTTTTGTTAATGGTATTTTTTTACTACTATGAGTTGTCATGACTGTTGGATTAAAATTTGTCTATGTCTTGTCCGCACCATACTTAGCCATTCAGATGCTGTTTTTTATTTTGCAATAGGGTCTACTTGTAGAAACGCCTTAGTTTTGTGAAAATAAAAAGTGTTTCGAATCTAAATTTACAATGTATGCAACTTCACTGCTGCCTTGTTTGAACTTATTAAATAAGCAATTTGAGAATAATTAGAAATAGCGAGGATCTGTCTAGGTTTTTTTGAGAGGTACCTATTTTATGAAAATTTAAACATAATTTGTGAAACATTAAAAATTATATTAAAAAATCAACACAAAAAATATGGTAAAATTATGGATTTATCGTTTCTCAAGGGATACAAAAATAAAATTTTAAGAAAAATAATTTTGTGAAACTATTGTTTTTTCTAAAGTTGAATTTGTGAAACTACCATTTTTCCTAAAACTGAATTTGTAAAGGTACCGCTAAATGATAAATTCGGCCTGGACAGACCCCTGAATAGTTATTTTTATCTTAGCTTATAAAACTTCCTCAATAGATAGTTTTGTAAAAAGTTAAATAATTTTGCCCGTTTTGAAATTTGGATGATTATTTTCATCAAAATAATTCTCTTATTGAAATTGGTTTGAAAAAATGATTTAGTTTAAAAAACATTCTCAAAATGATTCTGAATAAAAGGAGCAATAAATATGCTAATAAAGTAATAAAATAATTATGATTTTTTTTGTTATTTATTTTTGATGTATTAGCAATTTCATTTGCAATTTTTGAAAGTAATTCCTACCTAAATTACTGAAGCGGTGGAAAATATCAAATTAATTTTAAAATTGAGATTATATTTGTAAACTACTGCCTTTTTATAATACAGATTATATTATAACAGATAAATTTTTCTAAATTGACTCAGTAGAATTATTGCTTGAAATAAAAAAAACTTTATACCTCTTCCTCTTTAATTTGATTTTTTACAGTTTAATTAGCTTATAAGCTTTCTGAAAAAGAAAATATATGAATTAAATTGTTTTATGTATACTGTGCCCCCCCCAAAAAAAAANCCCCCCCCCCCCAAAAAAAAAGAGGGGAAAAAACGGGCCACTCTGAATAGCTTTTAATGATCGGATTTTCACTTTCTAGGACTCAATCTCAATGGCTCGAGGAGGTGATCTTAAATATGTTGAATAATAAATGCGTGCAATATTTCAAGTTACAAAATCAGACGCAGAAGTGTACTTTCTCTGACTAAGCATACCATTTTTTTCCACAGATTCGGATTTTCGACCCCCAAAATATAGGGGGTAGCGACTATCTGGGAAATATGGTCCCATTTGTTTAGTCAGGAAAGACCTACAAAACTTGAAGCCTGTAATGTTAATATTACCAGGATCTCGCTATATCTCAAAAAAAAATTTAGCGTATTAAAAACACATTTCAGGTAATTATAAAATTTTTTTATACAAAGATAATTCTATGCAAAAAATAACTTTTAGTAATAATTTTTATTATTTTATTTAATAATGATTGAAAAGATTTTGAATTGTAAGGTGTAAAATTTTTTGCATCATTTTAAAGATTGCAATTTTGCATGGCAAAATACAAAATTTGAGCCAAATCAGTTGAATAGTTCCTGAGAAATTGAATTTCAAAAAAGTCAGATACTTAAAGTTCGATTTCTCAGGAACTGTTTGACCAATTTCGCTCAACCTTTGTATTTTGTCTTGTAAAGTTACATATTTTGAAAGGAAGCAAAAACATTTTATACCTTCCATTTCAACATTTTACGACCATTATTAAGTAAAATAATAAATATTTACTAAGAGTTATTTTTCACTTAAAATTGTCTTTGGATAAACAAATTTTATAATTGTGGGCAAAATTTTTCAAATCTCTTAGAAGTTTCTCGAGATATAGCGAAATACGCAAACAGTATAATTAGCATTAAAGGGTCCAAACTTTGAACCGCCTTTCCTGTCCAAACTAATGGGACCCTATTTCCAAGAGTCAGACTACCCCCATCAAAAAAAGTCATCTTTATTCAGAGAAAGTACGATTTTGGCTGAACTTAAAATATCGTCTGTTTTTATTACTTAGCATATTTGAGGTTCCCCTCTTCCATTAAGATTAAGTCCTAGAACATCAAGATCGACTCATTGGATCAAAAGTTATTCTGCATGTTCCTTTTTACCTATTAGTTAACAGCAGAAAAAAAATTGAAATTTTTAGCAGAAATTTCATAAAGAGTGTATTCACTCAGGGTAAAATGATGATAAGTAATACTACGATGTGCGAGATATGTGTCTAGATACTTATTGTTAAACTCTGCTTCTGATAATTGAGATCTTATTGTACCTTTTTAAAGCTTTTTCATTATGTTTGAAACTAATCTCACTTAGCATCTCAGAAATATGCTTCTTCTTCAGCTAGTGATCTTTCTGTATCACCTTCTTGGGAAAAAAACTTCACTGAACCTTCAGAGAAGACATCATCGGCTGGCAGCTCTACAACCCAACATAATACGTATGTATTGTTATAATGTTTGATCTATATTCTAAGTTTATTTTTAGTGATGGGTCAACTTAATTGTTCTGTATAAAATAAAGTTTTCAATATAGAAATTTTAAGTGATCACAAAAAATTCTCTGAAACATATTTTGTTTTAAATTATCTATTAAGATAAAGCAGGCATGAGATTCTTTCAACCTTGCAGAATTTGACTCACTTTAGAAGAAAATGCTTTGTTAGATGTCAATTTTTTCTTTATATTTATACATTATTGTTTTTTAAAAAACTTTTTTCTTATTTTCTTCTTTTTAATAATGATTAAATATATAAAAGCTTAACAGTTGTTTGACTGTCAATGTACACTTAATAGTAAAAAAAAAAAAAAAAAAAATGAAAACTTTCTGTAAGTAAATAATATTATTTTCTTTCTGTGTAAAATCATGCTTTTACTTTTTTATGCTCTTGCTTTTTTTGCTTAATTATTAATAAAAGTTTGCAATTTTAAAGTATCTCATGTAAGATTTTTCAAAATTTGACATTCAGACTTTTAAAAGCATAAGTTTTAAAATCTTTTAACCTAAGCCTTAGTCAACTGTGTTCATCACATGAAATTATTAAGCCATTAAAAATTGAGTATCAAAAGTTATTTAGTTTCTTTTTTTCCCGTCTATTATATGTCATTTCATAGAGTTATTTTTTTATTTGGTATAATATTATTCATTATAACCTTTTGCTTTTTTTTTTTTTTAAGGTTGCTGCATAAGAAACTTAGTAAGTAAACATTTAGCAATTCTCAAACCTTAGTATTTATTGCAAAACTCTCTGTTTCTTTTATTTTTTTATCCACACTTCTAATTTTGTTCATTTTTTCTTCATTCCTCAAATGATCTTTGTGGAAATTTCTATCTTATCACTGAAAATTAATTAGAAATACCTACATAACTGACATAAGAAATGTTTAACTAATTTCAAAAGACATTGCTGTTTTATGTTACTGGCGAAGTATGAAACACCAGCATTCTATAAAGGCTTAGACATTGTATGCTATGCCAGACTTTTTTAGACAAAGTATAAAATATGAGAATTATTACTTACTTTCCCTAGGCATTGCATATACCTAGGCATTCTATAGAATGACAAATTGCACAGCATGAAAAAAGGTCCTAATAAGGCTATTATATAAACGACGTGAATTCCTCATATAAACAAAAACTAATGTGCATGCCATTAAAAAGTTTTTTTTCATGACACATAAAGAAAAATAAAGTTTTACAAAAAAAAATTATGCTTTTATTATGGGACAGAAAATTTTTATACACATATCAAGAAATTAAAATCAACTTACTCGTTTCAACATGGTAAGTAGGAATGACATTTTGAATTATATTCCATTACATTCTAAACGAATCAGAGATGTATGTCATACTTTGCCAATTTCTCATTTTGGCTCTCTAAAGAATGCCTAGGAAATGTGTGAAATATTCATACATTGCCAACTAGTTTTAGGTATTATATACAATGCCTAGGTATTCTGTAGAATGCCAGATTTCAAACTTTGCCAGTAGCATACTTAATATTAAAATTTCAAAATGTAGAGTTGCTTGTTAAAATTAAATATCTTTTCATATTACATGAGATGTCACTGAAATTTTTAACTGATTCAATAAAGAAAGCGTCTTTATATAGGTATTGATATTAAAAAGAACTAAGCAATTTATGTATTTATTTATTTATTATTATTTTTTCCCGATATTGAGCATCTATTTCTCTTCTTTTTTTTAATGATCATCTGAGTGTAAATTCAACCAGTTAAAAATTAAAATTATTTCAAGTAAACCATTCAAAATAATTATATTCCTGTTTATAAAGACTCTTCTTGTGCCTATCAATTGAAAGTGTATAATATATTTTCTGCCCTTTTTTCTTTAATAATGAGTAGGTGCCTTTTTTTCTTAATAATGAGTAGACTTTCATAAGTCATATTTATTTGAAAAAAGAAAAAAAATTACGAACAATGACAATCCATTGCAACTATTTTCCTGTATGTAAATTTAGGTTCAAGGAAATTAACTTAAGTATGCTAATTCGTTTGTGCATACTTTTAGGTTAGATATTGGTAAAAGAAAAATGTACTTCCTTTACCTTAAAATAACTCTACATAAACACTAGGATGCATAAATTTGTACTTTCTTTTTCCTTTTCTTATATTGAATCATCTATGGAGGGAAAAGTTGTGTATTAGCATAAAATGTTTCTTTCTTTTTTCTTCTTTTTTTTTGGAATTGAAAGATAGTTAGGTCTTCTAATTTTGTCTTATATCTCAATAAAATAAATATCATGTCATTTACTACCTTATTAATTTATAGGAGAGAAAAATCAAGTGTTAAGGAAGAATATCGTTGAACTTGTGACACAACCATATGAATCTGCTTCAAAAGAAATACACAATATTTCTCAGCAACTAATTAAATCACAACTACTAGTGCAGGTATGTATTTAATTGTTTGAATTCATAGTCATTTTTGAAACTGCAGTGCATTTTTAAAACTTTTGAAAAACACATAAACATTATTACAATAAAGAATATATAGTTATAACTATTAATACTTGTTGTTACAAAAAATTAAGTAAATATATTAAATTATTCAAATTAAATTCTATCTGTATGCATTTTCCAAAGCCTATTAACTCTTTCTTTCTGAAAAAAAATCAACATTTGTTAATTAAGTCAATTATTAGCAATTAATAATAAAAATTTTTATTACTACTAAAAATTGTCCTACATTTATTTTTTAAAAAAATTATTTTTATGTAAGCGAAATAGAATTTAATAATCAAATAAAAACCAAAATTTTAAATGCATACTTATCTGGAATCAAAGAGACAAGTGTAAAATTTTTTTTCCCTTCTCACTTTGTGAACTTCGACAATGAGCATGTAGTAGTCGGTAGAAATTTTTTTCTGATTCTATTAAGTTAGGCCTAATAACCTTGGATCCATCCCTCTGATGAGTACCCCATTCAAATTTGAATTTAAATAATTTCTTTACCTAGTGATGTATGTTTTTCAATTTTAAAATATTTAATATGTGGAACATTGTAGTTGATTAAGATTAAGTTTTAATTTAAATTATATTTATTAACTAATAATTGCACATTGATTACTCAGCATGTGCACAATGATTTTCACTCCGAAAATCCCAGCCAAATTTTATATTTTTCCTAAAAAACTATCAAATTTATTTGAAATTGTTATTTTAGTAAGGTAAGTGCGGCACCGAATTTTTGAATGCTCTAATAATCTTATTTTAATTATGGAATTAAATGAAATGAATTGTTGTAAATTGTTGGCAAACTATGTATCAAGAACTATAATATTGACCAACAATATAGTCAAGATTATGTTTTAATACAATTTTGTTTTAAATACTAACTGATGTTCATTAATTGACTATGTCTTATACTATTTTCTTAACTATGAAATAACCAGAGTGTGCTGCACATGCAGCCCGAGACGTTAAACCTCAAAGATTATGTATAATCCCCTAAAATAATTATTTTATTAGATTATTGATTAGATCCAAATTACAGCATGAACAAGCTGATTGAAATTGTTATTTGATCTTTGAGCATGTGTCCTGCATGAACACATGACTGATAAAGAAAATTTTATGTATGAGCATAAAGTTAATTTCCTTAATTTTGTTTAATTACTCTCAATGCAGCTTTTAGTTTTATCGAATTGTTGTTCAGATTACTATAAGGTCCTCTTATATATCATTTTTATTAAATGATTAATGTGAATGTCAAAATATAATATTTGTTAGTTAGAAGTGAAACTTAAATTAAGACAATAAAGTCGAATATATCTTTTTCTTACATGTGTTAGAAACCAAGCTTAATCTCATATACAATTGTTCTCTTTTGTTTCATGAATCTGATCTTATCTGTGAAACACTTGTTGATAGTTGTTTCTTCTTTTTTTTTTGTCCTACTTGTTATAAAACGAAACAAATATTTATAATTATATGATAATAATGTATTTCAGCTATGCAAATAATAATTATTGGTTGAACTTGCAGTTTTTTTATAGATATTATTGCATTACTTTTTTTATATAGACTAAATATTCATTCAACTTTATTTATAATAAGTAGTTATCCAAAACATATAACATCAGGTTAAAACAAATTCTAAATAAAAGAAATGTTTATATAAAGTTTGACATTTTTAAATTTTAATAAAATAGCAAGTGCACAAAAATGTAATACCTTTTACTCTTATTTCTCTGTACACATAATGGATCGGTTTATTCTCAGAATCATGGAGAAGATTCATTTTTTTTTATTGTTGAAAAATACTGACTAATAGAATTTAGTCCACAGCATTATAAAATAGATCAATTTTTGTTTTTAGGTAATTTCAGTATACTATGAAAATGTAGAAGAAGGCTGCACGAGGATGGAGATAATTCTGTATTACATGAAAAAGAATGTTTTGTTTAATAGATTCTGATTAAATTTTTGGCAAAATTATGAAATGTTAAAACAAAAATTTGAAACTTAATTATTTTAATAAAATATATAAATCTTTATCATCCGGTCAACATTTTGTTTTAGCTAACTAATCAGTGATATCTCCAGCGCTTGCAAGGGCTATAATTATGATCTTATAAAATTTATAATTTGAAATAATAAATCGCTATTTTAATTGGTTTACTCCAAATTGAATTCTGAATTTCATGTAAATATCAATTTTTAACTGAAGGACATAAAATCAGAAATGTTTCATTTGCAATAGAGTCCTATGTTAAGGTAGTACTGAGAGTTCTCTGTACAAAGAAAAAAAAAGTTTCTTATTCTTTTTTTTCTTCAAAATTTTGTTAAACAAAAATTTTGTCAATTAATTTCTAGCGCTATTTTTGCTTTCAGGAACTTAGAAACACCATCAGAAGATTAACAAATGATTTATTTGATATGGAAGATAAAATGGAAGCTTTAAGAACTGGATCGTTTTTGCCCAACATGTATGAACCAACAACGTCTGAATAATGTTGTCTGTTTGTAAGCCTTTATTGTGAAAGATCTAGTGAGTTTATGTGGAAATTTTTTCTTTTTGTATCACCTTTTCACTGAATAGCACAAGAAGAAACTGGTTTACCTTTTACGACAGCAACCCTATTGGTCTTGAACCAAGAAATGAATAAGAGTTATACTGTTGTAATTTGTTTCATAAATTATCTTTTTGTGAGAAAAGAAAAACAAATGCTTTCATGTAAAATGCAAAATTTAATACGTATATTGAAGTCTAAATGATAAAATGTCATTCATGTATGTAAACATTCCTGCACATACAGTTAAATAATAGCTGAATTCTATCACTGGGCAGTGATACCGCTACACGCAGTTATGTGTTAAATTATGCCTAAACTTGTAGAGGGAATGTGCAAAAATAAATTATGATGCCTTTCCTGGGACATGTAATAATCCAGTGCGATAAAAACTTAGCTGGTCTCTTGTTTTATGGAGGCAAAATTTATTAATATATAACAGTTTCGTTAGTATTTGAAGGAGAAAAATAGAGTGATTTTGAGTTTCAAATTTCATCATTATTTTTCCTTGATGCAAGAGTGTTTGATTATTAACTAATTAACATTGTTGTCCGAAATATAAATTATATTGTTGTGAAATTCTTTGTTTTTTCTATCAATCGATAGAATAATTATGAATATAATAGAGGGCTGTTGAGGTAGAGAATTCATATTTAAAATAAGTACCTGTTTTTTAGTAAAAAGGGAAAAGGGTTCCTGAAATATGGATATCCAGGTCTGAAAGGAGTGCCTCCCAATTACTGTATTAGTAGCTGAAAGTTTTGATACATATTAGACAATTATTTAAAAGAATATTTAATTTACATAAAAAATAAAATAGTAATTTTTCAATTTTTTTTACAGCTTTGCAAGTATAATTACTATAGAATAGCATCGATTGAAGCTAATGTGTTTGACTTCATAAAACTTAAATTCCCATTGAAACTTTTAATGATGAAAATCAGCGAAACTTTTTAACTTAAATTTAAATATAAATAAATAAGAAAATTAGCATTTTTTCATGGATTTCCAAAATGTTAGTAAAAGTGAAAGAAAACTTATGCTGTTTGTCAGTTTAAAGCATATTAAGTAGTATATATTTATTTCCGTTGGGAACAAACACTCTTTCCCCCCTAAATGCATAGATTGGTGCCTTTTCACATTCTAACAAATCCTAAACTACTTAGAAGGTCTAGAAAAAATTCGTTTTTTAAATAAATGTAAATAAGAACCTGATGTTGCGCACTTCACAAGGTTTGAAATTGACAGTGGCCTGGGATCACTAATATCTAAATCCAATATTAAAAATTATTACTATCCATTAACACCCACTGCTGGTCTCCCAGATCAGCAGGGATAGTACGCTGTTTAGGTTTTTTGGCTTCATGTTTTTATGGAAAATTGGATTATTTCAACATAATTGCAAACATTACACATTCTCTGAGAGTAATTTTTAATATTTTGAAAAATTTCTAATCGAGATACGTTAACAAAACTTTCAAAATGCTTACGGACTAATATATAATCTTTTTTTCACTGGTCTTTTGAACCTGTGACTAAATTTCTTAATGTCTACCTTTGCTAGAAATTGAATGATTTCTTTGAAAACAGATACAAACCATTACCACTGGTCATTTCTGATCCTCTGGCTTAAGACCATTTATTTCACCTGAAGTTCTTCTAAAGTAAGGTACTAGTAAAGTAAGCTACTAGTTTTATTTCTGTTATGCATAATACTGATGACCTAAGAAATTTTAATGTTCTCATATATTCTGGATAATTGATTCTGGTTTTGTAAATTTAATGACAATGATTGCTGATTCAACTAATGTTTGAGTTTAGAAACCAGCAGACACTGGATTACCAAATCATATTAAAAAAAATTTTATTCCTTAAACCCTCATAACTGTGTTTCTTCTTGTCTTCTGGGTTGGATTCAAAATGAAATGCTTATGTAGTTGAACACTGATAGCTGCAAATCTGATATGGATCAGATGTTTAATGCTAGTGATTGAGAGAAGAAAAAACATGTTTCTTTATGACACATTGTATAAATGTATAATTTTTATCAATGAGTGTGATCATCCACTTTTTGTCCATTCTATGAAACATTCCATAATACAACTGTTGTCATTTCACTTTTCTTCTGTGATTTATTGTAATGTATTCTTATTAGTATAACTATCAACTGTTTTTGTGATTAGGCTGATTAGTTGATTTTTACACATTGTAAACAACATGCAAAAATTTATTTAAAAATATTTTTGCATTGCTTTTGATTATCAAACTTTCATGTACTTATCTGCATGATTTGAGAGGACCATCTGAAATATGCTAGTTAATTAGAAACATTGCTATGTAATTTAATAATCAATGTTAATTATGCTTAATAAAATTGTTGTTACTTTTTGTCATATTATGCTTCATAATTCTTCTATTGGATTTATTAAATTTATGGTATGCAAACAGAATAACAAGAATAAATGAAAATTCATAGTTTTATCTAATTATTCTATAATGCACTGGTATAACTTCAGGGAGGTATACATAATTATCACCAATATTTCTTTTATTAGAAAGTGGAACTTCTGTAGTATATACAATGTATTTTCTTATTGTGGCAATAATTTTTATTTTTTAAGCTTTAAAAAAAAGAAATAAAGAAAATGATTTCTCAAATTTGATAGTGTTTTATCAGGAAAAATTGATTTATATTAAGGAAAATAGATTTTTGATTGTAGATGAAATTTATACCTTGTTGAAGTTGTTTGGTTTGCGTATACCATAAGTTGAGGATGTTAATGAGTTCAAGTTAGTTTCGATCCCATTAGTTGAAGGGTGTGGATGTTTTTATCATAAGTTGAAGGACCTCGATAAATTAATCATTCGTTGAGGAGGATGCTGGTTGGTGTAGTCATCCATATATTATTCAAGTCTGATGTAGGCAAGCAATTATTTAACAAAAAGTCATAAATTGCTTAATAAAGAATTAAATAATAATAAATAAAAATGTTTTTTTTTAAATTTATGTGTAATCATATGAAGCTCCAAAGTAAGGAAATGATTCATACAAATAAATTTAAAAAATAGTACAGAGGGTGCGAATGCAGAGCAAAACCCCAGTCACCTCCATCCATCAAGAAATCAAAATGCAAGTGTAATGCGTACGTTGAAATAGTTTTTGGCAAGGAAATGTAAAGAATTGTATTGGCTATTAATTGATTAAATTTTCTTAGCCTTATGCATTCAAATGTGTTGGCAGAAAAGAAAGCGGGAGAAATAATAACAAATGTTAATGAGATCAAAACATTAGCAACCATATCACGAATTTTGAATTCTATGCTAATGTGTTAGGCAGAAGTAAAGGGAATCTCTAAAAATAGATTTATTCTGCACTCAATTCAAGGTGTGGTATAAAAGGAATACAGATTTGTATTAATGATTTTTATTTATTGAAAAAGGATTTTTTTTTAAATGATAGGAAATATGTTATGCATTTTTCAGCATGACATGTTTTGATGACATAAAATTTAAAATCTATTCGATAATTGAGGTCTAGAACTGTAAAAATAATTTTAAAAAATGAGTCTAGTCATTTTGGAATAAACTTGCTTAAAATGTATCCTCAGTAATATATTAATCCTTGCTTTGTTCTTTTAGTCCTCTATATTGTTTGAAAAAATCTTTGTTTTTCCCCAGATAAAATTCTTTACATCTTATTTTCACGAATCATAAAAATTTATATAGTTATAATATATATTATTTCTAAAAATATTTATCATTATAAAATACCTACTGTATGTAAAATTAAAAACTTGTATGATAAAAATTCTAGGCATTTTTTGAAAAAAAAATTTTTGTCCTGTAGGAAGAAATTTGTTATTTTTAGGTTGCTGCCCTCTGTTAAACCAGCATCAATTAAAATCTTTCATTTTGATGGGTTGTGAAATTATTTTCCATAGGTATTGTATTAAATGTAAGTAGATATTTTTTTTCATCCAAAACTTATTTTAAACTAATTATTAAATTATGTAATTTTAACATTCCTATCAGTTAGAAATTGAAAATGTAAACTGGTTTAAAGAAAGACCAAATTTATTCTTGGTGCTGAATGATTGCAAAACAGGAAGAAAATCTAGGAATGATTTAAAAGTTTAAAGCAACAAAAAACCTGATATTTTTTATATAAAACAATTTTTTTTTTACTTAAATGTCAAATATAAGTGCACTGGTGTCCAGAAGTTAGCGAAATTTTCACACTTATTCTATTTAAAAGTATGCTTCACTTTTCGACATAGTTAATCGAAGCGCTTTTATACTAAGCATTAGCACCAAGGGCGCCGGCAGCGGGGTGCAAGGGGGTGCACTTGCACCCCCCTGGCTCTTATTTTAAACAATTAAGGAGATACAGAAAAACAATTCTGCTATAAAAAATTTTATTAAACATATTTTTATTGAAAAACAAATAATTAAGTTATTATTGATACATAACAATTAAAAAATTGCTTATTCAAACAAGAACTGTAATCGTCTTGTTTGCTGTCCAGATCTGTTTATAACTTTTTTTCAATGAATTCTGAGTCATCTTTGATTCTTTTCTTATGCACACTGAGCATGCACTAACTTGGCAGATTTCTAAGCTATATATTTAAATTTCATTCAATAAAATGTAAGTATTTTATATTAGTTTAACAAACGTGTATTACACAAACTGATTTCTCAAAACTGTAAAATTTCATCAACACAATAAATACCAATGTTAAGCGTGCACAAACACGTTACTATACGAAACTGCTGTTTGTAGTTATTTGTGTTTCAAAGTCAGTAGCTATGCCAGCGCCATCAATACAGTTTCTTGTGGCAAAATTTGCAAGTACAAGAAATTCGTACTTTTTTAAATTAACAGATCAAAGTATATGTAATAACAAAACAGAATGTAACAACAGAATATTTTAAAAAAATTATATATTTTTTATTTTTTTTTTTGGGGGGGTAGTTTGTTAGAGGGTTGCACCCCCTTTTATATTATTCTGCCGGCGCCTTTGATTAGCACTTATAATTTTGTATAAATATTGATATGTATGAGAGTAAGACGTATTAAAAAAAATGAATGAAATTCTAAAAAAACCAATCTGGAAAAGCTAGGAAGTGTTTCCCCCCCCCCCTGAATATTTGTGGTCACTTTAAAATACACATTCCTGATATGGCAACAGGACTGATAATATGCTTTTATATGTTTCTCACCTAAAAAACAATAAAATGCCCTAATTTGTTATCACTTTACGATGGGAAAGTTAGGAAGAGTGAGGCAATAATCCTCAGAAGATTCTAATGCATTTACTTCCACCTAATTTCTTCAATTTTTATAATTTTTTTTAGCTTATTGTGTCACAAGAAGGTTCTTGATAGATATATCTGTATTGGATTTACAGCTTCAAAGTTCCGCATTCCTTTCCACAGGTATCACCTTTCCTAGAAGAGATAAAACTTGTGACAAATTAAGCTTGTTAATTTAAATGGCTGTTAAAAATCATTCCACCCAGAAAAGAGATCAGTCGTTTGAAATACAACAGAAGCTTTTGTTGATATTTTTAATTTAAGATTAAATTTTCTTAAACATTGAATTGCTTTTTAATTTCAAAATTTTCTTTTCACTTTTAATGTTAATTATTTGATTTAATAAAGATGCAAGGAAGAGGAAAAGAATTTAATGCTTTCTTTTTATCTTACTGGATTTGTGATTTAAAAATTTTTTGGTCTCTTAAATTGTATTATGAAAAGAAAAAACTCGTGTGTTTTCATGATCACATTATTTTAAAATATTAAGTTTGATCCTTGGTTTATATTAGTTTTTCAGCAGATACATTAACGAATCCTACCTGATTTATATATATATATATATATATATATAGCATTTTATTTAAAATGAATTTATAAAAAGAAAAAATTATCACAGAATTGTGAAAAGAGTGAGGATGGACGCATATTGATTTACTTTTCACAGAAATGTCAAAAATACTTAATGTTTGTTCTTAAAAATTGAATCGAATTATTACAAGTTTTAACGGAGTGTTGTGCATTTTTAATTCTTTTAGCGGCCAGGATATACGTAGACTCCCCGTGTGACTGATGCACGTAATGGTGACTGATGGTGAAATGGTGACTGATGCACGTAAAATCTGTCGAGTCGCAAAGTCCTCCATGTTCCCATAACAAATCAATACCTCTGGGGGCACTGGATTGGAGTCTGGTCGTTCTCTGGTTCAGGTCAAAATTACGATCTGGTGGATGAATGAATATGTCCGCCCTATAAACAGGTGTGGCAGGAGTCGAATTCTTGGCCATAGATGTCGCCACTGGAAAACAAGAACAATCTCACAACTCTGCCTAAACAGACATACGAGAGAGAGAATTCTTTTAGCATTAGCATTTTCCAATTTATGTTTTTTTTTTTTTAATGACTTTTCCAGCTTTGTAATTTTTACATTTTTGAGCTTTTCTGATGTTAGAATCAATGCAAGAAATTTTAAAAATTTATTAGTGGTCATATACGAATTTACGTTTGTAATGTGATTTTGTTAAGGGGTTTCTTATCTTACCTACTTTATTAACAACACATCTTCTAGGGGTTGAAGCAGGCTTTCTTTTGGGGTAGGAGCCATTCTAGGAGCGGAAGGGGAAAAAAATTTTTTTTTTTTTTTAATCTGCATGTTTAAATGTCATCTTTACGAAGATTATTTTCAATTATGAATAGTAAACCAATCTGAAACCTCCAAAAGGAAATAATGAAAGAAAATTATGATCCAATAATTTAAAACAAAATATTAAAAAAAAATCTTACTTTTTCTATATAATCAAACGTTTATTTTCATGAGAACAAATGAACTTATTACTTCTTTTCTTATTAAAATCTTATTTTAAAAAATAATTTGTATTATTAATAAAAAAGAAGTAATATTTGGCTAATCTGATAATTTTATTCACATTGAGGACAATGTGAAATGCACAAAATGGTAAGTAAAATCGTAAATGTTAAAAGGAATTGATTTGTTATTTATCTGCGCCTAATATTCTGAGGTTTTTTTCCCCCCTCCAACCACTTCAGACACATTTTTATTGAGGCTTTTCCCACATGCCGGAAACGAAATCAACTATTGTAACCCTAATAAATTCAAATTTCACTTTTCTTATGGTCCTTTTTAATGCAAAACAAGCATTTTATTTAGCCCCCGGGAAACTGTTTCGTTATTCTTCTGTACTGATGCTGAAAACGGAAATTCATTTAAAACGGTATAAGTTATACCTGGCAAATACATAAAAGGCAGTAGCAGTTAACCTTAAAAATCAGTAACTACTAAATTAAAATTTAACCTTCTTTACAAGCATTTTTAAATCAAAATTACAGTTCATAAATAAGATATACTTCAGTTCAATATTGAATCATTATCAATAGATAGGACTGGGCAAAGTGAGGAGTTTTATAATGTGATATATTGTCTGTTAGACATGATATAGCTATATACTACGCAATTAGAAATCTTAATTCATTCAAAAATAATCAAATGAAATAAATCTTTAACGAAAGGAAATGTCAATTCTAAAAAAACAGCTTCAATAACCTTTTCATTACATCGGTCCACATATGTGGACCTTAGCTTCTAAAAATATGCTATAAGAAAAATTGTTTTACCCTCACTATTTCATTCGTGCATGTTTAAGCTTTCTGGGTTGTCCAATAGATAAAGAACATGCTATTTACTTGGGTAAAATTCAACATAAATAGATGTTGTTGTTGTTGTAGTTCATCTACGTCGCACTAGAGCTGCACAATGGGCTATTGGCGACGGTCTGGGAAACATCCCTGAGCATGATCTGGAGACATGCCATCACAATTTTGATCCTCCGCAGAGGGGAGGGCACCCCCGCTTCGGTAGCCCGACGACCTGCACGCGAAATCGAGCACTTTACTGTAGAACAGTTTAACGAGGACCAATACCGCACACCCTCGGTTCCTACGCAGACTAATCCAAGTGGTCACCCACCCACACACTGACCGCAACCAGTGATGCTTGACTTCGGTGATCTGCTGGGAACCGTGTCTTAACGATCAGTCCACTGCGGGATCAACATAAATAGAAGTGATTTTCGAAAAATGACGGTAAATCCACGTGCTTGAAACCGTAACTAATTTGGAATATTTTATAATTTAGTTATTCTGAAAAGAAAAGTTTTTTCATGCAACTTAGTTGTTCTGTGATCTGTATAAAGCTTTCAAATTTATATTTACAAAATGTTTAACAATAATATAGTATTATGAGTATTTCGTTTTATATCTATTTAGTATTGTTTTTATGCGGATTCTAATTAATTGTTAATTAAGGTAGAGTCCGCAAAAAAAAACGAATCACCCTGAATAACTTTCGTTCTAATGATCGGATTTTCACGAACTAAGTATCAATCTTAATGGTTCCTGGGGGTGACCTCAAATATAGACTAATTAATTAGTGCTAACTAGTAATTAAGTTACGAAATCAGACACAAAAACGTAAATAAACATAAATTTTTTTTTACATATTCGGATTTTTAACCTTCAAAATATAGGGGTCAGCCGCAATCTGGGAAATATGGTCCCCATTATTTTTTTCGCTAATAATCGTTTGCTATTCTTTTTATTTTTATTTCTTTCTAACTATAAAATACAATATTTCCTTTTTAGTCGCTTAATAATTTATTTGAAATTTAGTAAAAAAATTTCAATAAAGCATTTTGAATGAAAAACACTTTATTCAAGGAATGTAGGTAATGTTATGGTAGTGTTAGACAAGGTAATGTTATAAAATAGGATATATGATCTTCTGATAAAATATACACCAGTTTGTTCTTATTTAATGTGATTATTTGTTATTTTTTGATTTTGTTTTTCAATAACTGATATATTTCAATAGTATACATACGTATGCATAGATTTTGAATAATATATTTATCAATTTCTTGAATATATATTTTATAAATATTAATAAAAATACGTAGTCAACATTTTTAAGCAACTCTCAGAACATGTCAAATAATTTAACATCTTATAGGGTAAATTAACGAATGAATATTGTTTTAAACTTTTGATGATTTAAATAATAAGTAGTAAGATAACCAAGTGAAGGAACAGTTCTTACCAGTGAATAAACACTAAATTTTCCAGTGAATGAACACTTAATTTAGAGAAAGTTTGATGCTCGTTAGGAATCCTAAGGCCACACAAATGTCTAAAAACAAGATTTTTCTTGGAATTACAACATATAACCACAGTTAACGTGGAAAATGCTACTTTTTTTCAGTCATGGAATGGAAAGTAAAATATGTTTGAATACATAATTTAAAAAAAAAAATGTTTTTCATTTTTTTTCTCACAGTTTAATAGTCCGTTCTAAATTATGAATGTTTATCATTGCGTAATCCGATGATGTTTTTATTACTATTATAATTATATCACTTTTTTGTTTACTCTTTTCCCTATTTTTTTTTAAGCTATTTTTTAACCTTTTTAAGTATTTTTTTTTCTCTTCGTCATATTTTCTGCTTTAACTTTTTTTACAGCTCTTTCAATCTCTATAAAGTTTCGTTCTTTTTCTGAAGTTAATGTAAAGAAGTAATTTTTTTTCTTCTGATTTAACCTTCCTCTTTTTTCCAAATTTTTGGCCAATGTAAATGTATCTTCGAAATTTCTTTTGATTTTCCAGTACCACTTCTAGAATTCCTCACTCGATAATAAATGAGAAAAAGGAGTTTCGAAGTTTGAGTAAACTCCGTCTCTCATTGACTTATATCTAGTGGGTCT